>NC_141878.1:8544924-8845303 GCF_056163025.1 Triticum urartu | reverse complement strand
ATATGAGTTTCCATGGGGTCATCCCAGGCAAGAAGGCTGCGTCCCTCGGTCAGATTGCACTCGACGTGGTTTTCGGTGATGCCAAAAATTACCGCAAAGAAAAGTTGATGTTTGAAGTCGTGGATTTTCAGAGTGCGTATCATGCAATTTTGGGCAGGCCAGCTTATGCACGATTCATGGCTCGACCTTGTTACGTGTACCTCAAACTGAAGATGCCTGGTCCCAGAGGAGTGATCACTATCTCTGGTAATCGGAAAAAGGCGGAAGAGTGTTTCGAGAAGGGCTCAAAGATCGTCGATGCCCAGATGGCCGTGGCAGAATTGCAAGAATACCAGAAAAATGCAGACCCAAGTGACTTATTGCGAGCCAAGAAGCCAGCCACGGATTCAGCATTCCAGTCATCTGGCGAGACGAAGTCTGTTCACATTCACCCGACGGACCCCAATGCAGCTTCGACCCACATTTCGACCACACTCGACTCCAAATAGGAAGAAGCGCTCATCCAGTTCCTCCATGAGAATTGGGACATCTTTGCATGGAAGCCTTCTGACATGCCAGGTGTTCCCAGGGGACTGGCTGAGCATCGCTTGCGAGTTGACCCGAAAGTGAAACCAGTCAAAGAGCATCTTCGACGGTCTGCCATCCAGAAAAGAAAAGCAATCGGCGAAGAGGTGGCTCGGCTTTTGGCAGCTGAGTTTATCCAAGAGATTTACCACTCCGAGTGGTTAGCCAATGTTGTCGTGGTCCCAAAGAAAGATGACTCACTCCGCATGTGCATCGATTTCAAGCATATCAATCGGGCCTGCCCGAAAGATCACTTCCCTCTCCCTCGCATCGATCAGATAGTCGACTCGACTGTTGGGTGCGAGCGTTTGTTGGATGCCTACTCCGGGTACCACCAGATCCGTCTGTACGGACCCGACGAAATAAAGACAGCTTTTATCACCCCGTTCGGGTGCTTCTGTTATGTCACAGTGCCATTCGGCTTGAAGAACGCCAGAGCCACATTTATGCGAATGATTCAGAAGTGCCTGCTCACTCAAATCAGTCGGAATGTGGAAGCATACATGGATGACATTGTGGTCAAGTCACGTAAAGGTTCCGACCTGCTGACCGACCTCGCTGAAACCTTTGCCAACCTCAGAAGGTATGATATCAAGCTCAATCCAGCAAAGTGTACGTTTGGAGTTCCAGGAGGAAAGTTACTCGGTTTTCTTGTTTCCGAACGGGGAATCGATGCTAACCCAGAGAAAGTAGGCGCTATACTCCGAATGAAACGCCCTGTGCGTGTGCATGATGTCCAGAAGCTTACTGGTTGCTTGGCCGCCCTAAGTCGATTCATTTCTCGCCTCGGTGAAAATGTGCTGCCTCTTTACCGACTGATGAAGAAAACAGATACGTTTGAGTGGACTCCAGAAGCTGATACAGCATTTGCAGAGCTAAAAGCCCTGCTTTCCGCCCAGCCGGTGCTTGCTGCTCCAATCAGCAAAGAGCCTCTTTTGCTTTATATAGCATCCACTGGACAAGTCGTCAGTACAGTACTTACGGTCAAGCGGGAAGAAGAAGGAAAAGCGTACAAAGTTCAACGCCCAGTTTATTATATTTCTGAAGTCTTGACCCCGTCAAAGCAGAGATATCCTCACTATCAGAAGCTTGTCTATGGAATTTACATGACCACGAAGAAGGTTGCACACTACTTCTCAGATCACTCGGTTACAGTCGTCAGCGACGCTCCATTGTCAGAGATTTTGCACAACAGGGATGCAACTGGTCGAGTGGCAAAATGGGCGATTGAACTCCTTCCCTTGGATATCAAGTTTGAGGCAAAGAAAGCTATCAAGTCCCAAGCAATAGCAGATTTCCTCGCCGAGTGGATCGAACAGCAACTGCCGACTCAAGTTCACTCTGAGCACTGGACCATGTTCTTTGACGGATCCAAGATGTTGAGTGGTTCTGGTGCTGGAGTAGTTCTGGTATCCCCCCGAGGAGACAAGCTCAGATATGTCCTCCAGATTCACTTTGATTCTTCCAACAATGAAGCAGAATACGAAGCACTCCTGTATCGGTTGCGCATGGCCATCTCACTCGGTGTCCGTCGCCTCATGGTCTACGGCGACTCAGATTTGGTAGTTAATCAAGTGATGAAGGAGTGGGACGTCAGAAGCCCAGCCATGACTGGTTACTGCAACGCGGTGAGAAAGCTTGAGAAGAAGTTTGAGGGGTTAGAACTCCACCACATCCCCCGATTGAAAATCAAGCAGCCGATGAATTGGCAAAGATAGGTTCCGAGAGAGAAGCCATTCCCAGCAATGTGTTCTTGGAGCATATTCACACGCCGACAGTTCAGGAAGACCCTTTCACTGAAGTGCCCCCACAACCCAAGAGCACCACGGATCCGACTGAAGTCGAGGTCCCAGCTGTGGTCGACCTAATCATGGAGGTTCTGGCCATTACTCCCGATTGGACGGTGCCCTACATTGCGTACATCCTCAGGAAAGAGCTCCCAGAGGATGAAGTAGAAGCTCGACAGATCGTCCGCCTATCTAAAGCTTTTACTGTGATAAGAGGACAGCTGTTCAGAGAAAGTGTGACTGGAGTCGGTCAGAAGTGCATAACACCAGAAGAAGGTCGAATGATCCTCAATGACATCCACTCGGGGACCTGTGGCCACCATGCGTCCTCTCGGGCCATCATGGCTAAAGCATACCGAGCTGGATTCTATTGGCCACGAGCAAATGAGATGGCGAAAGATATAGTCGACAGATGTGAAGGCTGTTAATTTTACTCCGATATGTCTCACAAGCCAGCGTCAGACCTGAAGACCATTCCCCTCGTCTGGCCCTTCGCTATTTGGGGACTGGATATGGTTGGTCCGCTGAGGACCGGCAGAAGCAGCTTCACTCACGTGCTCATTGTAGTAGACAAGTTTACCAAATGGATCGAAGCCAAACCCATCAAGAACCTTGACGCTAGCACCGCTGTCAGTTTTATCAGAGAATTGACGTTTAGATATGGAGTCCCACACAGCATCATCATGGACAATGGATCGAACTTCGATTCCGATGAGTTCAGAATTTTCTGCGCCTCTCAGGGCACTCGAGTCGACTATGCTTCTGTTGCTCACCCGCAGTCGAACGGACAAGCAGAAAGAGCCAATGGCCTAATTCTCAAAGGACTGAAGCCCCGACTGATGCGTGATTTCAAACACGCAGCAGGTTCTTGGGTTGATGAACTTCCGTCAGTTCTGTGGGGTTTAAGGACAACTCCTAATCGGTCGACTGGAAGAACTCCTTTCTTCTTAGTCTATGGAGCCAAAGCTGTTCTGCCAAGTGACCTGCTCCACAACGCACCCCGAGTTGAACTCTTCTCCGAAGCAGAAGCAGAGCAGGCCCGGCAAGATTCAGTCGATCTCTTAGAGGAGGAAAGAGAGATGGCCTTGATCCGCTCGACCATTTATCAACAAGATTTGCGTCGATTCCACGCCAGGAATATGAGGGGTCGGGCCTTTCAAGAAGGAGACTTGGTTCTTCGAGTGGGTCAGCAGAAACCACACAAGCTCGCTCCAACTTGGGAAGGCCCCTTCATCGTCACCAAAGTTCTCCACAACAGAGCATACCATCTTTACAGTATCGAGCATCAGAAAGACGATCCACGGGCTTGGAACGCGGAGCTGCTCCGCCCCTTTTATACTTAAACACTCGTTCGAATAAAATGTAATAAGCAACACCTTTTGTAATTCATTTATCAAAGACAAGAGCTTACGGTTCTCTCATTCGATTGTGTTGTTCTTATTTACTCCTGAAATCCCCCAGTGGGTGGGCTTAGTCGCGAATCCGTTCCGCCTAAGTTCGAAAAAATCCTACCGAGTGAAGAGCAATCCTTCCACTCGGGGGCTTAGCTGCAGCCGAGCACTCGCCTTAGCTCTCTCACTAAGAGGCTTAACGGCAGTCCAGCACTCGCCTAAGTTTGAAAAAATCCTACCGAGTGGAGAGCAGTCCTCCCACTCAGGGGCTTAGCTGCAGTCGAGCACTCCCCTAAGTTCTCTCACTAAGAGGCTTAACGGCAATCCAGCACTCGCCTAAGTTTGAAAAAATCCTACCGAGTGGAGAGCACTCCTCCCACTCGGGGGCTTAGCTGCAGTCGAGCACTCGCCTAAGTTCTCTCACTAAGAGGCTTAACGGCAGTCCAGCACTCGCCTAAGTTTGAAAAAATCCTACCGAGTGGAGAGCAGTCCTCCCACTCGGGGGGCTTAGCTGCAGTCGAGCACTCGCCTAAGTTCTCTCACTAAGAGGCTTAACGGCAGTCCAGCTCTCGCCTAAGTTTGAAAAAAATCCTACCGAGTGGAGAGCAGTCCTCCCACTCGGGGGCTTAGCTGCAGTCGAGCACTCGCCTAAGTTCTCTCACTAAGAGGCTTAACAGCAGTCCAGCACTCGCCTAAGTTTGAAAAAATCCTACCGAGTGGAGAGCAGTCGTCCCACTCGGGGGCTTAGCTGCAGTCGAGCGCTCGCCTAAGTTATCTCAGTAAGAGGCTTAACGACAGTCCATCACTCGCCTAAGTTTGAAAAAATCCTACCGAGTGGAGAGCAGTCCTCCCACTCGGGGGCTTAGCTGCAGTCGAGCACTCGCCTAAGTTCTCTCACTAAGAGGCTTAACGGCAGTCCAGCACTCGCCTAAGTTTGAAAAAAAATCCTACCGAGTGGAGAGCAGTCCTCCCACTTGGGGGCTTAGCTGCAGTCGAGCACTCGCCTAAGTTCTCTCACTAAGAGGCTTAACGGCAGTCCAGCACTCGCCTAAGTTTAAAAAAATCCTACCGAGTGAAGAGCAATCCTCCCACTCGGGGCCTTAGCTGCAGTCGAGCACTCGCCTAAGTTCTCTCACTAAGAGGCTTAACGGCAGTCCAGCACTCGCCTAAGTTTGAAAAAATCCTACCGAGTGGAGAGAAGTCCTCCCACTCGGGGGCTTAGCTGCAGTCGAGCACTCGCCTAAGTTCTCTCACTAAGAGGCTTAACGGCAGTCCAGCACTCGCCTAAGTTTGAAAAAATCCTACCGAGTGAAGAGCAATCCTCCCACTCGGGGGCTTAGCTGCAGTTGAGCACTTGCCTAAGTTCTCTCACTAAGAGACTTAACGGCAGTCCAGCACTCGCCTAAGTTTGAAAAAATCCTACCAAGTGGAGAGCAATCCTCCCACTCGAGGGCTTAGCTACAGTCGAGCACTTGCCTAAGTTCTCTCACTAAGAGACTTAACGGCAGTCCAGTACTCGCCTAAGTTTGAGACCCATCCCTATCCGCAAGGACGACGAGGTGCAGGTCGACTGCAATCTTCTCCTTTGGAGTTGCGGGACAAATACAACGTCCGCTCCATCCTTATCCGCAAGGACGACGAGGTGCAGGTCGACTGCCACCTTCTCCTTTGGAGCTGCGGCACAAATAGAATGTCTGCTCCATCCCTATCCGCAAGGACGAAGAGGTGCAGCAAGCAAAGTCCATCCGAAGGCAAACACAAGCACATTCGGAGATAAACCAAATTCAGATAAATACTAAAAGGTTCCAAGCAGCGAATCAAAAGTACTCGAGCACCAAGCCCGAAGGAGTTTAACGGTTACAGAAACCACTCGGCATTCCGAGGCAAATTTAAAGCGTATCCAAGTTTCATAAGATTGTTCACTCGGCCGGAGGAGGACTGGCAGGCTCCACGAATGAGTCCAGATCGATCCCGTTAGCGATCCGAGTGGCAGCAGCAATGAAAGTCTCCATGAAGGACTGGAAGTCGTGCTTTTTGGTGTTAGCGACTTTGATCGCAGCCAGCTTGTCTTCACGAACCTCCTTGCAATGGACTCGCACCAGGGACAGTGCCATGTCAGCACCACACCGGGCGGAGGATTTCTTCCATTCTTGCACTCGGTCAGGCATCTCGTTCAGTCGAGTCATCAGAGATTCCAGATCATTCTGAAGCGTCGCCTCCGGCCAAAGCATCGAATCGATTCGAGAGACAACCTCCTTCAGGCGTGCGAGGTAGCTTGTGGCGCTGGCGATACGGGACTCCAGTCGGAGCACATTCATCGCAGTTTCGTCGCAGACTGGGGAAGCGATAGGGTCCAGACCCTTCTCGACCCTTCCAGTTTCTTCATCAAAGTCTTGACAAAGTTCTGCAGCCAAAAGTCAGTTCAATCAACCGAGCAAAATCCTATGGCAAGCATCAACACAGTCGGATTAAAAGAAATACCTCCCAGCACGAGATAAAGCTTCTTGGTGAGGGTCCTCAGATAAGCTTCTGTGTCGTTCCTCTTGCAGATCGCAGACTCCAACTTTTTGTTCAGAACAACCTTATCCTTCTTCAGGCTGGTCACTTCGCGATTAGCTTCATTAAGACAAGATGTCAGTCTGGTCACCTCTCCTTCAACCGTTCCGACATAAGCAAGCTTCTTGTCTGCGAGAGCGGTTTTGTCTTGGGCTGCTTTTTGCGAGGCGGCGAGGTCCGAGTCCTTCTTGTCCAGAGCCAACTTAATTTTCTCTGCAAAAGAGAAATAATCGAATCAAAAAGGAGATCAAAGAGATATATTGAAATTCAGTCGGCAATCAGTTACCTTCCATACCAGCGGCCTCATCTTGAGCTTTTTTCAGATTTTGCTGAGCCAATTCCAAGTCTAAGTTGAGTTGCCTCTGCTTCTCTTCGAGTCCGGCAAACTTGGAGATAAGAGTACAAGACTTCTGCAGGAGGCAAGAGACAGATCAATCGATAGGTTCGAAAGCAGTTCATTTTCGAGTGAATAAAACCTAAAGAAGTGGACAACAAGCTGTTCAAACCCCAGTCGACTGCCAGCAGTCGACCGCGGTCTCGGAGACTGCACCCAGTGGGTGCACTTGGCGTGCCCCCACCGGTTCTGATCCCACTCACCCGGCCCGCCGGAGTCGAGTGCAAGGAGCCCGGTTCGCTGGAGTCGAGTGCAAGGAGTAAAAAAAAGAGAGAGAGAAAGAACAATTGCGTCGTCAAGAAAAGAAGAACTCAGACCACAGCCGACTGCCAGCAGTCGACCGCGGTCTCGGGGACTACACCCAGTGGGTGCACTTGGCGTGCCCCCACCGGTTCTGATCCCACTCGCCCCGACCGAGTGGAAGAGCGAAACTACCAAAAACGACAGCAACGCCCAGTGGGTACTCTAATTCAACGCGAACAACAAGAGATTGTGCAGAAGAAGATTTTTCGAGAACAAAAAACAGTCAGAAAGTCTACTCACCAGGACGTTGGCCCGAAGAGCGACACTAGCGTCGTAGGCAGCCTGACTGCTCTCGTGCACTATCTTCACCCGCTCCATCATCATATCAGCCTGTCGGATGGCTTCCGCAGCCGCTTCCGACTGGTTGTCTGGGATGGGGTCGCTGGTGAAAAAATGTGCAGACGACCCAGGTGCGGCTACTTGAGGCTCCGTGGTGTGGAGTTGGATAGTTGAAGGAACCACAGGCGCGGTCAACCGCGTGGGATGCCCACTCAGCAAGGGTGCAGCGAACGTCACAGTGGCCCTTCCCGCATCTTCATCTTGACAGACGGGAGGCGTTGCAGTCGTTTCTTGCCGAGCCACCCTGCCAGCTGTTACCTTCTTGCTCTTCCTAGGCCTAGGGGCCACATCTTCGTCGTCGTCCGGATGGTCAATGATGTTGGGTGGAGCTGCAAGACAGAACATTCGACCCCAAGTGAACCACTCGACCCTAAAAGGATCAAGAATCGAAATCGCAAGAGTTCATTCCTGGGTTAGAGGTTACTGCATCCTCCATTTCCTCATCCCGGTACTGGTATGAAGAGGTCCCTGACGTAGCAGCACTGCAAAGGCCCGCATTCAATCGGTTACACCCAGTTAATCGAATCCACATAAAGGACAAGTCAGATGGTTACCCGGAGATAGTAGGAACGGTCACTTTGATCCGAGGCAAAGCTTTGGGCGGTTTGGAAGAGCTGGCTTTCGGCACTTTCGGCGCTGGAAGCGGCGCGACCTTGGATTGCTTTGGAGGCTTCTCAGTCGGCGTCGGGGAAGACGTCCTGGGGCGCTTCGAGGATTGCCCGATCAGCGCAGCCACCAAGTCCGGAGCACTTGCCGGGTCATGAATGAGCTTGGACCTCCTCTCCCTGCTAGGAGGCGAGTCGACTTCTTCCTCCTCGGTCGATTCATCGCTCTCCTCGTCCTCCTCGGCTTCCGAATGCTCCTCGCCGCTCTCGCCCCCGCTTCCTTCTTCTTCAGCGCCGGGGTCCTGCACTCCGTTGGGCATCGAGTACATTTCAATGAGGGCCTGAAAGGATAACAATCAAAAGACATTCAGTCGACCACAAACGGGACATCACGTGGTGAGTCGAAAAGATATTTGATAAAACAGAAATATACCTACTCCGGCTGGCGCGAGTTGTCGAATGGAATCACCCTCCTGGATCCCCGAGGGTTGTCTTTGTTGCCACTGATTCCCCTCAACCAGTTCTCCAAGATATCCTCGTTGACCTCCTCCGGGTGGATCCGAGTGGTATCCTCGAGCCCAGAGTACATCCACATCGGATGATCGCACGCCTGAAGAGGTTGGATGCGTCGACCGAGAAAGACCTCTAGCAGATCCATCCCGGTCACTCCGTCGCGGACAAGCTGGACGACCCGTTCGACCAGCTCCTTGACCTGCGCCTTCTCTTCTGGAACTACCTTCAGGGGAGTAGGCTTCTCCAATCGAGCCAAGGAAAAAGGAGGAAGTCCTGTCGACTGGCCAGGGATTGGCTGATCCTTGCAGTAAAACCAAGTCGACTGCCAGCCCCGGACCGAGTCAGGGAGGATCGTCGCTGGGAAAGTACTCTTGCTCCTCATCTGGATCCCCAGGCCACCGCACATCTGGATCACCCGCGTCCTCTCGTCACGACTTGGCCTTTTTGACCGACTGGGAAAGGCAAGTGAAGATGTGTTTGAAAAGCCCCCAGTGCAGTCGACAGCCCAAGAAGTTTTCGCACATGGACACGAAAGCGGCCAGATAGACTATGGTGTTCGGAGTGAAAAGGTGGAGTTGAGCCCCAAAGAAGTTCAAAAAACCCCGGAAGAAAGGGTGGGGAGGCAGTGAGAATCTGCTATCTACGTGGGTTGCTAGGAGGACACACTCACCCTCTCTAGGCTGCGGTTCGGTTTCGTCCCCCGGGAGTCGAGCCGACTTGTGGGGGATCAATCCCCCCTCCACCAGGTCGTCGAGGTCGTCCTGCGTGATTGCCGAGCGGATCCAGTCGCCCTGGATCCAGCTCGCCGGCAGGCCGGACCTCGACGAGGATCCGCCCCGGCTGGTCCGCTTTCCCTTCGCCTTCGCGGTCGCCTTCTTCGCGTGTTCCAGCGCCGCCGTCTTATCCTTCCCCATGATGGCAGATCGAGCTCGAGCGGAGGTCCGGCGATGAGGCAGAAGAGAGAGTGGCGGAGAGATCGGGAGAATGAGAAGAGAGAATGGGGGCGTGCGGAGCAGAGGCCTGGCCCGAGACCTTTTATAAGGCCTTCCACCGAGTGGCTGACTAGTGGACCCAAGCGATCTAAACAAATCCCGCAACAGTCGCGCGCGCAGTACTTGGCGAAAAAGGTGGCGCGGGGATCGAGGAGACTTACCTAATCCGTCCTGATAACCTCGTTTCCTCCCGTCTGGCGCGCTTCCCAAAAATCGAATCCCGCGAGATCCGCGGAGAGCGGAACAACCTGTAAGACTGAAGACAAACACCCTCTACATCATCATTCGGAATTCAACCATGAAAGTTCACTCGACAACAACCAAGAATGGAGCAAGGCGACTGAGAAAGGAGTCGACGTCGTCTCCTCAACTCATTGTTTCAGGACAAGGCATATTCATCGCACAAAGAGTGGGTCGGAAGTGTTCTCAACCCCTTCCTCACTCAAACCCTGATCCATTCGGGGGCTAATGATGAAGCTATGTACCTAGGGTAGGGTCATGGACCTGTCCAGCATACCCTCCCCAAGGACATCTTTACAAAGAATCAGAAGCAGTCGAAGAGAAAACATCATCCACTCGACCATGAAGATGTGCTCACTCGGCCACCTTGAAGACACTCGACCACCAGAAGACGAGAAGCCCTCCACTCTGCAACGGTCGTGACTTAAACCATAGCATTATGGGCATTTATAACACTTTATTGTAGACGTTACCAGTAACGCCCCACCTTTATGAACATTGAACCCTGTGTAACGGAGGGGAGCTGGGGTCTTGGCGCACTCTATATAAGCCACCCCCCTCCTCTGGGACAAGGGTTCCTACTTTTGTAAACACACACACACATATAATCTAGTCGACCGCCTCAGGGCACCGAGACGTAGGGCTGTTACTTCCTCCGAGAAGGGCCTGAACTCGTAAAACTCGTGTGTACAACTACTCCATAGCTAGGATCTTGCCTCCTCATACCTACCCCTCATTCTACTGTCAGTCTTAGATCCACGACACCGGGCTCGGGAGAAAGACAGGGACGACGCAAGGTCGGCGACGACGGGCGACAACGATGGGAAGCTCGGGCGGAAGAGTGGAGTGAGAATGAGGAAATGGATGGCCGAGCGGGACGATAAGACGAGCTTAGTAGTAGCGAGGGTCAACACACCCGCGCTACTGCTAAGGAAGATACCTGCAACGCTGCTCAACTGACCCACACTGCTGATAAGTGGGGCCCACCTGCTAGCCCCTTGTATATACAGTAGCAGCGCATGTTTGTTAACCAGCTACCATGGTAGTTGTAGCGCGTGTTTTTACCCAACGCTGCTACTATTGCTAGCCCTAGCTAGGGTGTACGGGGGGGGGGGGGGGGGGCACTTAGCGGTAGCGTGGGCTTATAGGGTCGGCGCTACTGCTAAATCCTACTTGCAGCGCATGCTCCTGGGCCACGCTACTGCTAATTAACAGTAGCGATGGCTGTGAACCCCTCGCTACTACTATTGTTCTACCTATAGGCTTTTCCCTAGTAGTGACATGGGAGCAAGAGCCAGAGTAGTCGAGCATAAGGCTAGCGCATGAGAATACGACTAGTGAGCAGGAGCAAGCGAGCCATGGGATACAGGAGGATTGAGTAGCCTAGCATGAGGCGAGCATATTAAGACAGATCAGCTCAACATGAGGCGGGCGCATGAGGATGGAAGCAGTTGAACAATCAAGAGCGTTCTGAAATTCAGCATGGACTCAAGCCTAGCTGGATTCAAAACAGGACGCCACCTTCACTGTGCCGGCACATTTTGGTCGGCCAAGTGTGGGTTCCCTCTCTATTGAGAGGAGTCCATAATTCAACCATGACAAATTGTAATGAACACTACTATACTGACCATTCCACGAAAATTTCATAGTTCTTGTCAAAATGGTCAGTTTATTGTCAATTTGAGTGCTTTTAACCGGTTCACCCACCTGGTCAGCGTCCACATCAACCACTACGTCACCAGCCAAAAAATTTCATAGAAAAATATTATTTTTTCTAAAAATGCCAAATGAACACTACTATACTGACCATTCCATGAACATTTCATAGTTCTTGTCAAAATAGATTAAACCACACAATAAAAATACATATTCAGGTCCTTCTTTTGCCAATTTTCGACGAAAAAAAATGGAAATGTCTATAAAAATTGAATAATTTTATAAAATGAACACTACCATGTTGATCATTCTGAGAAATTTTGAAACTTTTTTTTACTAAAGAGATTAAGAAAATATAAGGATAATACATACCTAGTATAACTTTTTTGGGTCATATTTTCACAAAAAAATGGAAGTGCCCATTAAAAATTGATAAAATTCTCTAAAATGAAAACTAAAATTCTGATAATTTTAGGAAACCAAAATCCAAACAATGAAAATACACATTCAAGGCCTTTTTTAGTAACTAGATGATGCCCCGCACATTGTTGCGGGAATATTTTGTAATATTTGAATGAGGTTCTGGTTATATGGAACATGAATATTTGAAATAATTGTTGTTGAAAGTATATAAGAATAAAATGTCAACATCATAAATAGAATGGTATTTTACATGAATGCATGCTTGCATGTTGAAGTGGATTTTTAATATACATAGTCACATGTTGAGGTGAGCCTTTTCCTATGCATTTGAATGATGAGGTGGCATACTTGCATGTTGAGAGAAATAAGAGTACCATGTTGATCATTCTGAGAAAGTTTCAAACTTTTCTTGCTAAAGAGATTAAGAAAACCGAAGGATAATACATATCTAGTACAACTTTTTCTAGGTCATATTTTGACTTAAAAATGGAGGCGTTCATTAAAAATTGATAAAATTCTCTAAAATGAAAACTAGAATTCTGATAATTTCAGGAAACTTTAAGAAAAATCCAATCATATTAAATAATCCATGGAAAATACACATTCAAGGCATTTTTTAGTAACTAGATGATGCCCCGCACATTGTTGAGGGAATATTTTGCAATATATCAATGAGGTTTTGGTTATATAGAACATGAATATTTGAAATAATAGTTGTTGAAAGTATATAGGAATTAATTCATAAACATCATAA
This sequence comes from Triticum urartu, assembly GCF_056163025.1. Classification (NCBI taxonomy): domain Eukaryota; kingdom Viridiplantae; phylum Streptophyta; class Magnoliopsida; order Poales; family Poaceae; genus Triticum; species Triticum urartu. The sequence continues at coordinate 8,832,786 of NC_141878.1, read as the reverse complement.
ATAGAATGGAATTCTACATGCATGCATGTTTACATGTTGAAGTGGATTTTTAATATGCATAGTCGCATGTTGAGGTGAGCCTTTTTCTATGCATGTTGAATGATGAGGTGGCATGCTAGCATGTTGAGAGAAATAACACTACCATGTTGATCATTCTGAGAAAGTTTCAAACTTTTCTTGCTAAAGAGATTAAGAAAATAGAAGGATAATACATATCTAGTATAACTTTTTTGGGGTCATATTTGACTTAAAATGGAAGTGTCCATTAAAATTTGATAAAAATCTCTAAAATGAAAACTAGAATTATGATAATTTCAGGAAACTTAGGAAAAATCCAAACATATTAAAAAAATACAAGGAAAATACACATTCAAGACCTTTTAAGTTACTAGATGATGCCCGGCACATTGTTGCGGCAATATTTTGCAATATTTCAATGAGGTTTTGGTTATATGGAACATGAATATTTGAAATAATAGTTGTTGAAAGTATATAAGAATTAAATGTAAACATCATAAATAGAATGGAATTTTACATGCATGCATACATGTTGAAGTGGATTTTTAATATGCATAGTCGAATGATGAGATGAGCTTTTTTCTATGCATGTTGAATGATTAGGTGACATGCTTGCATGCTGAGAGAAATATGTTAGTGGGGGCTAGCTAATTAGATACAGAAGATAGGGTTTGGATACTGATTATTGTAGTTGGAATTCAGCATGTACTCGAGCCTAGCTAGACTCCACCCTCATGGCCCCAGCCCTCTTTGGACCGACCGAGTGTGGGGTTTCACCCCGTTTTTGAGTTGATTTCTATTAATTTTTTGGTTCCCGCAGTTTTCATATTTTCTTAATATTATAAAAAAATCATGAACAATTTTGAAGTTGTGATTTTATTTGAAATTTAGGAATTACATATATATTAATTTGTGATTTCCCACCTTTTTAAATATTGTTGAATTAAAAACTTCCTTAAAAAACAATACTAAACTAGCTATTGGTCCGGGCCATTTATCTTAAAGCACCCAACACCTGTGCCTAGCACGGGGGATATGAGCTCTTATAGGAGGCCTCATATTTGACCTGTTTAGCGAGGGATAAGTGGAAACATGCACTGTGCAAGATTAATTCGGGCGAGTGACTGTTTGGGGAATCTGCAAGAAAAACTATATTTAGGATGGTTTAAAGCTGCAAGATGAATTACCCGTTTTTTAATTTTGAGAAAGTATTATAGTTAATCTGAAAATTAATTTGGAAAAGTATATTATGAAAACAAATGTTATAAGAATTTTTTTGTCCTAAATGTTAGAAAAATCACGATTTTGTGAAAGGATCACCAATCAGCAACAAGAGGTGACACGTTATCATTCCTATTCCGTGCGAGAGTGCCTCTTCAGTGCCTAAGCTAGTGCTGGTGCTCGCACAAAAATCTTGGTTGCACTGCTCAATTGCTTGCTTGGTCGCATAGTTCACTTGCTCGATCGCAATAGGTACTGGCTCAGACAAAATAACCATATCTGTTTTTTTATAAATTCAATGAAACGTTCTGAAAATTTCAAATGAATAACATATTTGATTTAAAAAAATTCATATAATCACAAACTTTTAATAAGCTCATTAACTTTGGAAATTTACATAATTTCAAATAATATTCTTGAATTTCAAATGATGTTCCCAGAATAATATTTTTACATGAAATCATAACATGTTTGCAAAATCAAAAATATTTGCACAATTAAAAACTTTTCGTGAATTAACAAATGTCCCTCATCTAAATTAATGTTGGCAAATTCAAAAAAACTAATTTAAAAATGTCAACAATTTCGAAAATAAAGTCACAAAATGGAAAAAAACATCACTTCGAATAAAACATCATCACTTTGAAAAAAACATTACTTTGAAAAACAAATATGCATCTATATATTTCAATAATGATGATTTTAAAAAATAATACATGGAAAATAAAATTGTAAAATAAACATGCAGAATATATAAGAAATAAAAATTAATGAAAAAACCGAATAGAATTGTAAAATACATGGAAAACCGGCCCAAAATCGGCGGGATCCATCTAGAATGTTCCAGAAGCTTGGAGAAATGTTATATGGGCTTGCCTACGGAAAACTATGGAAGAATGTTATATGGGCCTGCACATTTAGCGCATCATGTGTCGTCTGAAGCTTTTCCCGCACCGTGCAGCTTCTACTCTCTCGTCTGAATGTTATATAGTGACGTACTGGTTGCTTTCAGGTTTTTTAATTTTTTTTCTTTCTCATTTACTTTTAATTTTTCCTTGCCTTTCTCGGTACCTTCATCAGCTTTTTTTTATCATTTTCTGTTTTTCATCATTTTCTAGCCGCTTTTACTCATTTGTTTCCAGGTTTCATTGTTTTTTTCCTTCCTTTTTTCATTCATTCTTCACTTTTATTCATTTTTGTTAATTCGTTTTCATTAGTTTCCTTTCCTATTGCTTGTTTCTTTCTTGGAATTCTCTATTTTCATTCTTTTACATTGGTTTTTTATTGCATTCTTTGTTTCTTCTTTTTTAATTTTCATCGTACTCTGTTTTGTTCAACATATCAACATGTTTCAGTTCACATACAACATTTATCCATAAGAAAATAATTTTATATACATGTTAACATTTTGAAATACATGATTAACATTTTTAAACTTATAATTTTATTTATGCATCTGTCCATACACATAATATATTTTTGGTATGTCTATTAATTTTTTCATACCTTTTTGACATACAATATTAACATTTTTTCAATACATTCTTAACATTTTTCAATGCATGATGAATATATTTTAATGACAATTAAGAAATTTTCACATAGATTGTACATTTTTTATTATACGCCAGGAGCATATATATACAAGTTTTAACATTTTTGACGTATGGAATTGAATATTTTTAAATACTTGTTTTTTGACGTCTACTTTTATTTAATGTACATTGTATGTTTTTTATACAACAGTAACATGATTTTTTTACACATTTTTTTAATTCATGAACAATATTTTCTCGTACACATTGTTTATTAGTATGTAGTTTTATTATATATAGGACAAATATTTTTCTATACATATTTCATATTTTACAAATTATTGATTACCATTCTTCAAATGCTTGACTAACATTTTTGAAATACATGATAAACTTTTTCATACATATCGCTTATTTTTTCTATACATGAAAAAAAATTATATACACATTTAACATTTTCAAATGCCTGATTAACTTTCCTTAAATGTTTTTATAAAGTGTTTTAGTATGTATGTGTGTCTATATATATATATGTATATATATATATATATATATATATATATATATATATATAGTGTTATTATTCATCATTCAGGGTGGAGAATAAGGTATTCTTCACCAGAGATAATCTTATGGTCATTTCATAATTAAATTACGTTTCGAATTCAAATAGTTACATTCCTATTGATTCAGTACGTAAAATTTGACATAAGAAAATAAAAATATAGGTCATAAGATAAGAAAATTTGCAGTTTATGTTTATTTTAAACTATGTTTTTACGTTTGTAATTTTACATAATATAAAATAATTTTACAGCGATTATATATATTCTTACGGTCCTTTTTACGTCGGAAATAAGACAAAACTTACGAAACGTAAAATTATGGTGCAATGATAGTTATTCTTCACCCCCGCTCTATTTTACCATCAATGCACCATAATTTTACGTTCCGTAAGTTTTGTCTTATTTCCGACGCAAAAAGAGACCATAAGAAAATATATAATCGCCGAACAAAATATTTTATGTTATGTAAAATTACAAACGTAAAAACATAGTGTAAAATACACATAAACTGTAAATTTTCTTGTCTTATGACCTATATTTTTATTTTCTTATGTCAAATTTTACGTAGTGAATCAATAGAAATGTAACTATTTGAATTCCAAACGTAATTTAATTATGAAATGATCGTAAGATTACGTCGAGTGAAGAAGTAATCTTACGTCCGCTTCATAAATAAATTATGTTTGAAATACAAATAGTTATATTCATATTGATTTACTACGCAAAATTTGGTATGAGAAAACAAAAAAAATAGGTTATAAGACCAGAAATATGGCATTTTATGTATGTTTTACACTATGTTTTTACGTTTGTAATTTTACGTAACATAAAATATTTTTATGGCGCGTATATATTTTCTTATGTTTTATTATTACGTATGAAGTAAGATAAAATTTACGAAACCTAAAAATACGGTGCGTTGACGTCAAAATAAAGAGGGGATGAAGAATAATTATTGCTCACCCAGGGTGACGAATAGCGCGACCCTATATATATATATATATATATATATATATATATATATATATATAAAATTTGGAAGTGTAAAGAATAGTAAAATAGTAAGCAAAAAGGGGCTGTGGCCTCGTGCGCTCACCTTCTAGCGAAACTGTGATACTGGCTCTAAGTATGAAGTACGTGTGCCCGCCACCGGGTTCCTCCCTGTTTTTCTTAGTTTTACTAATTTTTCTTTTTGTATTTGTTTTTTTTTTGCTATTTAAATATATCAGAGTATTGGAAAGTTATTTTTTTCCATACTCGTAGATTTTGAAAAATGTACAGAAATCATAACATATTCGTGGATTAAAAAACAATTCGTGAAACAAGGTTCGCAATTTCAAAAAACTTTCACAATTTTCAAATGTTCATGATTTTAGAAAAATGTTTGTGAGTTTGGAAAAATATTTAAGGATTAAAAAAAAGTTCATGAATTCGAAGTTTATCCATATATTTAAAAAATGTTCGTCAAAGCTAAAAACATTCACAAATATCAAAACAATAGTCGATAAAAAATTGTCCATGAGTTCCAGAAATTGTTATTGAATTACAAAAATGTTCACAAATTTAAAAACATGTCATGAATTAAAAAACTCATAATTGTTTTTACTATTTAGAAAATATTGAAGAATTTGCTAAGATGTCTGTAAAATTAAAAAGGAAAAGAAAAACTAAATAAATGTAGGTAGCAAATATAAATAAATAATAGAACCAAAAAGAATATAAAAAATAAAATAAAAATAAAAATGGTACCCTACTAAAGCTGTGTCAATTAATTTGGATCAAATGAAGTAGGAAATACGAAAATGAGAAAAGCAAAAAGAAAAAACTATAACCCCAAAAAACAAACAAAAAAAGTGAGAAAATGCGGTCTCGGAAGGAACCTTCCCAGCGACCTACGCACCCAATAGGATTGACAGAATAGGATGTGCCCGCGTGTGTAGCCTGATAAATCTTTGTTTAACTATAGTGAGTCAAACACTGGGTTAAATACAAGATTAGTGAGTCAAATACTATATCTGTTTTTCCTTGGATTTAGTGATTGTTTGGATACTGGTAATTAAATGTGAGACTTTAGAAAACAAGATTGAGGATGATTTTTAGGAAAATGAGTTTGGCTATTTTTTTCATTAAGGCAAGTCTACAAAGTTCCTTGTTTGATGGGAAAATAAAATAAGAAAATAGATTATGTAGCTCGCATCGAGTTTCTCTCTCGCTCCTCTCGTCCAGCTTTCATGTTCATTATCACGGACAACACTAGAAAAGCTCGGTGCTTGACGTTCAGTGCGCGTATCATCGGTGTCACCTAGTCAAAGCTCCTATAGTCGTAGGAACATGTTTGCATGAGGGACAAGGCCTCTCTATCCCGATGAACAAACCTCGTAGGACACCTTTCATATACCAACGATGCTACAACCCTGACTACTCATACTAGCCTCACTAGAGAGCATTCACCCTGGTGCTGATTGTCGCCGCCGCCATCCTCTTGAAGAACCACATGATCGCTCAAGGGTGTGACAATCATTACCTTGTCAAACTTCACCGTCACCTCGGGACATCATCCCCCAATTTAACTACGGCTACCCTTGTTGCTCGAAGGCCTACCCATATAGAAGGCCAATACCACCATGACATAGACTGGTTCTCGTGCATCTCAGCCTCGCTACACAAACCGCCTTTTTCAATTAGTACTACATCGACCTTTTCTCTTGCGACTACCATCTACCGCCCGACAAGGTGCTGGCCTCGTCTTCTTGCACTCAGCTAGAGGACATCGCGTCTCTGCGCAAGCCCTTCTTTTCTTCGACGACTTCGACCCTCTGTACATAAACTCATTTTTTCCAAAAAAAAATTCTATAAGTGTTTTTTCTAAAAACTCGGTTTTGGGATTTTATTCGGTTGGAAAATGAAATCTAGGTTTTTGGTTCCTATGAGTGAGCCATCTTCACGATGAATTTGTCTCGAGGAGGGCGTCTATACGAGTTCCCAAGTTAGCATGTTTCAAAAAGAAAAAAAAAGTGTTGCCACCAGTTACCAGATTTATAGTACACGGTTGCCATATTATGCACATTGAGTTACCTAATTATTTCATTCTTAGTTAGCAGATATCTCTCTCACTAATTACCTTGCGTATGACATTCTGCCATCTGGTAACTATGTTGGTTATACTTTCATAACTCCAGTGAATATAATCTGGTATCTAAGTGACATCAATCCGATAACTACTGATGGAAAAAGTTGGTAAAATATATTAATGAGTGATGTAGTTTCAAAGATCACATCATAAAGAAACCACCAATGGAAAATGATTTGTAGTCAGATTAGCGTTCTAGAGACACCTTTTTTAGTGTAGTTCCATGTAAGACACCTTGGAACACTCCCCCACGTAGTACAGTCCATATATGATTGTACATCTGTATTTTTAAGTTTTCTTTTAAGTTTAGTATTTGAAAGCTAAGCACCAAGCTAAGTTTAGTATTTAAAGGTTTTCTTTTGCGACACATTTTTATATTCGAGGAACCTAAGTGAAGCACCTATCATCCACTGTGATTCTTTAAAGCATTCCAGGAGTAGGCTTCCTAATCTCCATTCCTTCCTATAATATTTTGGTTGAGCCATGCGTCAGTACAAGGATTCAAAACTCAAAAGCTTACACAAAAGGCCCATCTGCTGCATAGTGGACAATCTAGACAGTTAACTTTGTACCCGCACTAGTCACTACAGCAAAAAGAACATTAAAATTCTGATCGCAATCTCGCCTAGAGTTCCATAATGTCAGCACGAATCAATTTCCAAGAAAGTTCACATTGGTGTTTATCCTCCTCAGTTTCTTGTCTGTTGCTTTTCTTAATATTACTATTATGTGCAGCATGCGAGCTCAAAGTTCCACTAAAGGCATTCCCAATGAAGCCAAAGAGCTCGTAGCAAAATATGTATGAAACAAAGGTGCACAAATTTGGTACATCCGTAGAGATGGGATCTTTGTGAATATATATATAATTCTAGGGCTTGGTACCATCCAGGTGTACGCACGTAAAATGATAAACGCACCTTTGCCAAAAGGGTGGATCACATCACGTGAAAACATAATATCTCAATGTACTTTTCATTCATCTGAAGTTAAACATGGATCCTCCACGGTGCTTTAGAACTTACACTAGTCTGAAAAGTACACTATTGCAGAAATCAAAAGCAATTCACAATGCCATTAGTCGATGGCCTAATCTTGGACAACACACATGCAACATCACAAATTTTCACTTGCGTGTTAATAGAATCATCCCATACACACAATCATTTCTGAGCATTTGGATGTGTCTCATATACATATTTTGGTCTTTAAGAACATTACAGGAATAATTAAAATCCTAGAAATATTTTTTGGGAACTAATGTTAAGGCCATAATAGCTTTATTAAATAAAATGAATTTACTTCAACATGCATATGGGATGGAAATATTTTCCTAGGATCTACTATACTGTTTTAATTTTACAAGAAACATTTTTTTGGGAAATAGCAATTATATAAGCTATATTCATTTTCCTGCATAATAGAAATAAAGAATGGAATTCAAATAACTACTACCTAGGCTCAAACTACCTTAGCTAATAGACAATGCGGCCTGCTCGGCCTTTAGCCTCGGGCCATCCTTAACTAGCACAAGCAGTACACAATACCAAACATTGATCTGAATCCTACATTGCCATGCATCCCTTCCCTTCTCGATACCTTGCACCGAAGTAAGATTGAGGTGAAGTGGAGTGTGTCCAGGAAGCTTAGAGTATCTCTACCCCTTCCCTCATAATCCTTCAACTCCTTAATTGTTTATTTAAGGCATTAAGCCCCACTTAGCTCTTCGGAAAAATCATTTTACTCCTAAAAAATTGGAGGACTAAGTCCTTAAATCCACACTTCTCAAACATTGGCAACTCCTAATCCACCACAAATAGACCACATCAACCATGCACACCCTTGTCGTCGCTCTTCTATACCGCAACTTCTCTCTGATAGCGCCTTCGATCTTCCTGAGAACCAAGCCTTTCATCCCAGGCCCTCCACATCTCCTATCGCCCGAGACGCTACACATAGGTCCCTAGAAATGTTGTCATCATTGGGGAAGAGCATGGCCATGTCATGCAGGTAGAAGATCGGCTTGCGGGGGTGGAGCATGTTTTGGACAACGAGGTTGAGAAAGAGGGTGATGAGGATGGCAGTTAGGATAGCGACACATCATTTGAAGTAGAACCTTTACCATTGTGTGGGAGCTTGGATGAGAAATAAGAGAAGAAGGTAGTGGGGGACAACGTAGTGCGGGTTGGCGTTGTCGGTGAATTTGAAGGAGACGACAAGGTATAAGCTAGAGGCGCATGCGTCTAGCCTGTAAGCGTGCTGCTACTTTGGGGAAGAAAGGGGAGAGACATAGTTCTAAACGGGATCCAGGTTTATTATTATTTTTTAGCAAAGGGCAAGATGTAACAAAATTTAACTCGTCTAAGTTTGAGGAGTTTTAAAGTTTAGGGGAACGACTAGAGATTCTCTTAGAGTGTATTGGGAGGGGTCTATGCCTAAATAGGGCATCCACTAGATGATGAGGTCAGGTGGTTAAGGGTCATTGCGGGCTTTAAGGCAAGGTTGAAGAAGACAAGGCTTGTATGGGTAGCAACATGGAAGGAAGAGGGGTCCGACAGGAATGTTGCACGCTCAAAACTGCTCGTTTTCTCCTTGGAGGTGATTTCTAGGTAGAGTGGGGTGAGTGGCTAGCACGGGGTGCACAAAGTGGGGTCAAGCTCTGACTAAACATGGCGGCGATGGATTCTGCGCTATTGGATGCACTCGTGATGTATGTGCGCTTGGGTTTTCTTGGCATCGTTGAATAATCAATAATATATGGTCATGTGCATCAACGGAAGGAGAGGTAAGAGATTATCCTCTTTTTCGAAAACATGTGTGTTTGGCTTCTTCTTGAGGCGACCTCCCAGGATATCACATCATCTTCCTATAACACCTAGCACAGCTTGTGAAGTAGCTTTAAACAAACATAGTGATATAGGACTAGTTCATGTTTAATATCACAATGATTTGTGAATTGCGAGCAGCAAAGATGCCTGGATTAGAAGACAAATTAGGGGAGATAAGGTAGAGCATCCATGCCAAGATATTGCAAAAGTAATTTGGCATTAGAAAAAGGGGCATGGATAACCAAATAATGCAAAAGGCAAACAAAGGAGTACGGATCCACACAACATAATCCATAACCCCCGGCCATATAAGTATTCGTCACGCACCCTCTCTTTTGGCTAAATGTGTTTTGGGTAATTAATGTGTTAGTGCATGATTTGGGCAAACATTGGCACGCCACTGATTGTGATTAGAAGCCATGTATGACTAGTTTGGAGTAATAGGAAGAAATCTAAAGGTGGTACAGGACCAATGTACTTTGGTTAGGCAATTGTGATAACGCTAATCGCTGATGGATGCAAGCAACTGCAACACACTCTGCAAAATGGTCATGCTAATTTGCCCCCCCCCCCCCTCGTTTCTCCTTTTATTTATGAAAAGCATCCTACCTTTTATGAACGGGAGATAACTGGTACTATGCATGATGGTGATAACAATAAATAGGGGTATATTTTTTCAGGATAGGGATCCTACAAATGATCTGATCATTCACTATCAATTTGTAGCATCCGAATCATATGATCAGATACAGACCTTACCTGTGAGGAATATAGATCCTTCCGTTAAACTAGAAATTATAGCACACTTATCTATAAATACTGGGATGTTTGTTCGTGTTTACTAAGCTTATTTGTCCGAATAGCGCCTTAGAAGAACCAAGTTGTTACATGAATAGTCTTTCTCGTTCAGTAATCTAAGACTTGCATTTGACCATTTCTACACAATTCTGTTCGCATTTGCACTTTAGTCATTGCATTTTTATCTTGTAGTAACATAAAAACTGCCCATAAAGGGGATCAAATAAGTTGCGAAATGCTATGTTAACATAGGAGATTGCCCGCTTTATATCATGAGCACCTTTTTTTTTATTGTCCGCTACAAAGGAAAACATGCTTTTCCTTCAATTATTTCCTAGTGGACTAAAGACTGTCCGGTGCACATATATCCCAAACAAAAGGCTTGTGCTGATATACCTATTTGCGAAATAATGTTGCTAAAAAATATTTATTACAAAAAGGTGGTGTTGAACAATTCAGCCCTTTTAAATAACTTCGCTTTAAGTATACATGCTGTCAGGGGCGGAGCCAGGGGGGACGAGCAGGGGCCTGCCCCCCCCCCCCCCCCCCCCCAACGATCAACAATTTTAGTAGAAGCAACTAGTAATTATCAACAAGATCCGATCAATATACGTACTCGGCCCCCCCTATACTCGAATCCTGGCTCCGCCACTGCATGCTGTACAAATGTAGTTTTATGTGTACATAAGTTACACTGGACTATAGTTTCAGCATGTGTGTTCCAACGGACTGAATCCTGAACTTAACATAACTCAATTATTTAGCGTCGCTGTGGTAGAACCTACCGATACACATCCAAGTCCTAAAGCTTGCGTGGGTGCTTGCATTCTATTGGATTTATTGCAGGAATTTCGGCACTATCATTTCTGTGGTAGGCGATGTTGACATTTCATCTGCAAGACGCCCGCGATGGTACCTCTCAAGGTGCAAAACGTTGCCCCTTACGGTACATCTCAAGGTGCAAAATGTTGGCTACAATGATTGCAGCTCCATCATATACATCGTGCATTTTTTTGCGCCTCCGGCGATTGAGGCTACACCACCTACAACGACTTCTACATCAACCACGACTACTTCGACCATGGCTACATCATGATTGGCGACCTCGACCACACGACCACGTCTACAACAACTCATCAGCAACAACTCCAGTCAATAGCGTCCATGTCATCACGAGCATCCACGCCACTCCTGCTGTGACTGCGGGAGGGAGTAGAGGAGAAGACAGGGGAGTCACCAGAAGGGGACGCAGCCACCGCCCTAGGTGCCAACCAATCATCCATTAGAGACACAGGTGATCATGGCGAAGCGGAGAAGACGACATAAGCACAAGACTTCAAAGTCAGTCACAATCGTCTGCTTGACTCCTGCTACGACTAAGGAGGAATGTTAGAATATAATTGTGTTTAAGATAGAGGTAAGAGTTAGAGATAGAATAGGTTTAACATGTACGACTTGCCCTCTACTCCAAGTCTCTCTCCCTCACAATGTATTCTATATATACCCCGTATGAAGGTCGGATCAATACAACATACAACAACAAAATACTATTATCATCCTACAATTTTCCACAGTGCTTACGACAACTTCGTCTTGATTTGGGGGCTAAGTATCTCGGAAATGGTCATAACAGCAGTATGTGTATGTACATTAGTAGAATGAATGTGTGTGTGTGTGTGTAAAAAAAAACTTTGCTTGTTCTGTATAAAACATTCTTGTTGGTTTACCAACTATCCACCAATCCATCTTGGTCCCAGGGGTGAGGAGCGCGCGGGGGGTAGAGCGTTTTCTTGGTCAGCTATTGCGGGGCTGCCCTGCAATCAAATTTGGAGTCCCCACCCGATGTCATTATGTTGTCTGAAAGACGGATGAGGAAGAGGAGAATAACCACTGTACATCTAGTCAGTATCATAGCCGTCACTAGACTACACCATCATTGCCGCCATTTTCCACCATCTACCTCATTGTGGCCCGCTTGTCGCGCTAGCCTAACCATTGTTGCCACCCATGGCCGGTGTTGCTACCATGCCACCTCTCATTGTGGCGCGCTCGAGAAGCACCTGCTTTGTCGTTCTACGACCACTGCGCCCCCCCCCCCTCCAAGACCCACCACCCACCACCATCCCTACATTCCTTAGGCACCTCCATTGGCACTATTTTCTTAGGCTCGGTCCGTTCTTGCCACCGCCGTCATCGCCTCGGCCGATCTGCAGTGCCAAACAGCCCCCTCCCTCTCCTCTTATTTCCTGAGATAAACTTGTGGAGATACTTGTGTTGCACACGTGCTTCTTGAGATATTTCCCGGATGTTGCCTCGGAGTGATTCACGCGCCTTCCTAGAATGCAATCAGATTTACATTGTTTTTCGCAATCTCGGAACTGCCTGAAGATGCCAAATGGCAATTCTGTACGCTTGCAACACTGCTTACATTAGAATATAGTCCACTACTTTTTGTTAATATCTTAATTATTGGCATTATGAGGCCATGATGCCAGTCCTTTATTCAATCTTTACAGGGCACTCGACTTTTTGGATTTTTTTAAAGCTGAACCTCTGAGAGTGACTTCATAACGTACGTCACGTATTGGAATCCCTTTCTCTGAGGTGTATAGCTAAGATCATTTTAGAACAACTTTGTTGGAGGTGAGCACTTCTTCTGTCCGGATTTATTAGCTCCCTTATATTTTGAGTCAAAATTTCACCTTAAATTTAACTAGCAATGTATAAGTTATATAACAAAAAATAGTATAGCTGAGAACGTCTTTTGAATACGAATCGAACAATACATTTTTTACAACATACACCTCATATTTTGCTAGTTAAATCTATAGTAAAAAATTGACACAAAATACGAGAAGGATCAATAAACCAAGAAGTAGGAAGTACATATGTAAGTGGCGACTAAATTGCCTAGGAAAATCTTCAACGAATGCGTGAGGAGAAAACACCATGGAAAGGCAAAACTCACACCACAGCCGTAAACATGCATTGACAAAAGGAACGGCGATAAACCAAGCAGGCAAAAAAGGTTCATCTTTTTTCTTGTCCTCCCACCCGCTCACCCATGCGTTCTATCGCAAATACCTCGGGGGAGAATATTCTTCATGTTCAGCATCTTCTTCTTCATGTCTTGACTTGGAATAATTCTGCTTTCGTTGAGACGGAAAATGGTTTAATTCTTCTAGCTAGCTCACCGACAAAGTGAATCTGGACGTGCAGTGAATCTATGATACTTCCCTGAAAAGGGATTTTCCTTTGGCCTTTAAACCCTGCTTTTTATGCTAGTTGCCGAACAGGAAAAGGCTGCTACGGCTCGAATATCCTTTGCTTCCTGCCAGAATAGCTAATTGAAGATTAGCGGCTGGGATGTCTCTGAAGTGCGTCCAAAAGGTCAGACGCAAGGCATTTCCATGTTGGTTCTGCAGGCAGACATCGAGTTGTGCCAGGATTAACTGAATTAGCTTGTTGCAGGAACCGGGGAAAACATATATTTGGCATGTCAGTAAATCTCCTTTTGACAACCCTGTGTAGCCAGTGTGAGATGGCATCAGCTAGTACATTCTGATTTTTTAGAAAATAAAATTCAAATTTTTTTTTGTGAATGTTCACAAGACATGTATCTATAACCCCTAAAAATTTCAGATCATAATTTAAAACACAATGCAAAACAAAAATGGCAAATCTAGCATGAATAGTCTCAAAAGAAAACAAAACATGCATAGTGTCTGAAATGACACTATTCACATCTAGATTTGTATTTTTTGTCTCTCAATGTGTGTTTTGAATTAGAATCTGAAATTTTCAGGGTTTGTAAGCACACACACTGTGAACATTCACAAAAAAATCAGATTTTTGTGAAATGTTTAAATGTGAGTTTTCAAACTTTGAAGCATGAGAGCATGTAAAGGATGGTATCACCTGATATTTACCCATGTCTCCGCTGTCTGTTTGAAGATGGACTATTAATTCAGCCGGCAAAGTACGCAAAGCAGCAAAACCTATGGAAGACTAAGACTACTTTGTAGATGTACGCAACAAATTAACTAGTGCCCTGTAAAGCACCTGATCAAGTGCACGCCGGCCTGGCGGCTATCTGTTGCGCGCACAATCTTGAAAATCAATGGACCATAGTAGAAAGTATAGTATACAGATGTGCATGACCGTGTTTCTTACCAGATGGCAAATGTACGTCGCATCACATCTTTTTTTTAGCAACACGTCGCATCACATCTTAATTCACCAACAGAGAGCAGATAACTTTTCCCAAAAGCAAAAGCAAAATTTGGAGAGCCGTTCTTTGCTCATCCATGATCATGAGGCTCCTTAATTAAATCGCATCGATGTATCGACCCATGGTCAAAAAGCAGTGAAAGCGTCAAACCTTTTGTTACCACATGTGTGCAGTGTCCTTATATACTTCCTCCACATTCTAGCTTAAACTTTATCCCTCAATATGACTAATTAAACATGAAGTATATGTTATAAAAAGTATATTATTTGGATATTTTTATATCTCATATTTCACTAGTAATTTTGTACTCAAAATTAGATCCAGGGTATGGGAAAAACTTATAAATACGAGCAGAGGAAGTAGTATGTTGAACATATTCTTAATTTAAATTTGTTCAATACAGTACGAAACTATTTCAGGATTAGGAAAAAGGCTGTAAGGAAAGGCACAAGAAGCATGCTGAAGTAATTAGGCACCTTGTTCATGTGTGCGTGCCCGAAGCCTTCCAACATCTATCATGGAAGCGAGCAAAGGGCACTGGCGTACGCCCACTTTTAACGGATCCGGACACTTGCTACGTACAGCTGGTACGTAGCAGTACGTGTTGTTTCAGCTGCCTCGTGACTGAGACCTTATTCATGTATGCAATCTTGCAAGTAACCTTGATAACCCCTCGCGTTACTTGTTACATTGCATGTTTCACATGCGCGCACTAGATAATCTTGTTTCACATGCGCGTGCCAGATAACCTTTGAAAGATGGGAGCTTATTCCAGGCTCCTCTAACGTGAGAACCGGTCTGTTGCTAATCCGAGTAGATGACGAATAGTTCTCTAGTGATTATCTGATCAATTTCGGACCAGGACTGGTAGGGTGTGGTCCTCTAGTGAAGCGACCTGGCCCGAATCCTTATCCGGTGTTTGCGTCCCCGCCCTAACGAGAGCCGATTTGGTCGAAAAATCATAGGTACCTAAGAAATCAGGGATGATGCGCTCCGAGCAAAGTTTACTCGTGTTGGAGAGCTGTAAGACCATGCCGTGGACCACGGGAGTGTCATGGCTTTGGTTGTACTATCATATAGTCTACTTCCTTATCGCGTCCTCCTTGTTGACAGGGGAGTAGTTGAGGTTGACCTCCTCGGGGGTAACTTGAGTCCTAGCCCCACGCCTCACCGACAAGTGGAATAACAAGAAGATCTGATCGGGCTATGATTGAGATCGGATCAGGCTCCACGGGGAATGTCAAATGTTGATGATTAATGCACCACCCTGATCTTACACTGCACATAGAGTCATGGAAGGAATTAGAGGGATGTGTGGTGACTGAAGTGATCTCGTCCGTGGGGAAGGTGACATGGTAGTTTACGATCATGGGAGGATTACATGTCTGTACGTCATCCTCCTTCGAGCATGTGCCATTACTCACCGACAAAGGGGACCCTAGTTGCCACCCGAGTCACCCGAACGCGAGAGCACCGCCACATTTAACCTCTGATAATTTTTAGGTGGAATATCAAGAAGAAAAACCGATCCAGCTATCTAGAAATTATATCGAGCTCCAAAAAATGCAGAATTATATGAGTGATGGTTAAGTAATTGTTGCTGAATGTTATCATCAGTGGATTTGAAGTAACTGTCGCCTGCGAGTTGTACATGGTATTTCCTTTTTTTGCGGGGTATACTTGGTATTTCCTAAAAAACAAAAGGTTTGATTCTCATGTGATGATTTACAGGAGCTAGAGTTGGACACTGGCCTATCTTTTAACAAGGCGCGAGGCCGATTCGGAAAGAAACACATGTAATCCTTTGCAGCTCCGCAGCTATAGCTCTTTGGCCTCTCCAGGTATGGCCAGGTTACCCTTATCTAGGATAACTTGAAGTGTCAGATAGGGAGGTAACTGGGTGAGAAAGACTATAAGATAGCCACTTTATGTCATGGATTGTGATGATTTTCTTGTCCTTTGTTTAATGCGGCCTTATGCTTACGAAATTTTAGAAAATGCTAATGGATTTTAAAAGAGAAAAACATAACAGAAACTGGGAAAAATCTGCAGGTCGCCTATTCGCGAATGAGCTGACCACAAACAGCGACAAGAGGCGACACACGTCATGGTTGCTATTTCACGCGAGAGCGCCTCTCACTGCCTAACGCCTAAGCTACTCGCGCATGGGGCGCCATTGGTGTTGTCTGGCCCATTAGGCCACTTCCACAGATCTTTCGCTAGCACAGCTCAGTCGCTCGCTTTCCCTCAAAAAAAAGTCGCTCGCTTGGCCGCATAGTTCGCTGCTCGACCGCCAATAGGCACTGGTTCACACAAAATAACCGGATATGATTATTTGAGACTAAATAAAATCATATACAGGAAAATAGATTCAAATTTTCCTGTTTTAAATAAATCATATTTTTTCTTGAATTTTCAGAAAACTAAAATATATTGTAAATAATTTTTGAGAATCATGAATAATGTAAATAATTTTAAAGAATCGGAATAATATAATTCTAAAACTTCTCATGAATTTAAATACTTTAAAATAAAGCTTGGCAATTTCAAATATTTTTCGTGGAATATAAATTTTCACAAATTCATAATTATTTGAAAATTAAAAAACATTTTTTGCAATTTCAAAATACCGAAAAGAATTTAGAAAAATGAAAACCACCTTCCAAAATATGGTCCCAATTAAAAAACAAATCATTACTTTAAAAAAAATATAAATCGATATTTTAGAATATTGATCATTAAAAAATCAGAGATCGAAACTAAATAATGAAAACTAAAAATACAGAGAAAATGGAATAAAAAACAATATAAGACTTTGAAAAGATAATAGAAGTAAAAGTCCAGGAAAAGCAGCCAAATACCAAGGGATCCATCTAGAATGTTCCAAAACTGATGGAGAAATGTCTATAGAGGTTTGCCAAGGAAAGATAATAGAAGTATGCGCCCTGAACGAAAACGGCTACAACACGGAATAGCATGGGTTCTCCTATTTACCGCACTTACGATCTAGCCAACGCGCAGCCCCCTTGTCCATGTGCATCCTTTTGGGGCTGCCCATGTTTTGGGCTGTCAAGCCCCTTTTTAATATATTTTTAATAATTTTCGTTTCATATTTTCTTCTTCTTCAAAAGAATTTTTTATTTTAAAAAATTCGAGTTGCCACTTAAAGCATGAATTTCGCAAACGTGTTCACGACATCATAAAATGATATCTGATTAAAAATATGTTCATTATTTTTAATAAAAATATTCTAATATGAAAAAATGTTCATGATTTTCAAAAAATAAAGTTCATGATTTTGAGAAATAAATTGAAGTATTAAACTTTTTTGGTGAATTCGATTTCTTTGCACATTCAAAAAATATTCATGAAAATATTTTTTATTAAATTTTTGTGAATTAAAAACTCCATCGATTCAAAAAAGGTTCGTTGATTCAAAAATGTTCGGTGATTCAGTTCATGAATTGAAAAAACATTCATGCATTTCAAAAAAGTTCATAAAACCCAAAATATGTTCATGAATTTCAATAATTGTTCCCCAATAATTTATTTTTTCAATTCAAAACATATTCTCTGATTCCAGAAAATGTTAATGAGTTTGGAATAAATATTCATAATTTTTGAAAATGACCATGAATTTATAAGAAATGTTCGGGAATTCAAAGAATGTTCAAGATTTCGTAAAAATGTTCAAATACACAAATTTTCCATGATTTAAGAAAATGTTCGAGAATGGGAAAATATATTTGCAAAATTAAAACTGAAAAAAGAGAAAAACACATGTTTAAAGGGGTAAAATGAAAATTATAAAATGAATAAGAAACGAAAAATAAAAAAGGAAGGATAGAATAAAAAAGGAAAAAAGCAGAAAAAACCCAAAAGAAAAGACACAAGAAAGGAGAGAAAAACCATTCCTAGGAGGTTTTATAATCTTCCCGAAACCGGAAAGGATATAATTGGGCTGGCCCACAAGTGTGCTTAGCTGCAACCCGGGAGGGGGTGGGGGGGGGGGGTGCGCTCGATCCCTAACCATTGAACTATGAGACAAATAGGGACCCTAAAACTGAGTCAAAAAGGGTTGGCTGAATAGGATGTGCCCGTGTGTGTAGCCTGATAAATGTTTGTTTAACCATAATAATACTATCTCTGTTTTGCTAATATACATTGGGTCAAACACAACATAGTACTGTACTATTAGTGACTCGTCCACTGATACTACAATATATAAGGTATGCGCTCATTCTTGGGCAATGATCAAAGTTCTAGCTCTTCCCCAACTTTACTTATATAAGCTAAGCAAGTTCATTGAAACATAAATTAACATCTAGAATACCAATTAGTCTAATGTGATTCTTTTTAAAAATATATTGCGGGTCAAATGTGAACAAGTATCCCCCCCCCCCCCCCCCCGCGCAAGGAAGCTTAAAATAGTTGACTTAGAACAGCCTAGACCACTAATAATTTAAAATGAAGGGAATAGATTTCTATCGGTAACTATTTGAACGAGTGTACTTGCTCCTCAGTTGATAACTTACGACCCACTTGTGTAGGCGATGTTCACAACATCTATGCTCTTGAGCAGGAACCATGATTTGTGAAAAAGTTACTCTTTCCTTGGCTTTAGTGGTTGTTTGGATACTGAAAATTAAATGTGACATTTTAGAAAATGAGTTTTGTGGAGGATTTTTAGGAAAACCGGTTTTCTCTATTTTTTGGTAATGCAGTTCACATCGAGTTTGATGGAAAAATAAAAGTAGAAAATATATTATGTAGTTCACATCGAGTTTCTCTCTCCCTCCTCTCGTCTAGATCTCATGTTCACTATCACACACAACACCGGAAAAGCTCGGTGCACAACGTTCAGTGCGTGTATCACCAGCGTCACCTATTCAGGAGGACACAGGGTTCCTATAGTCGAAGAAGCATCTCTGTATGAGGCGCAAAGCCTCTCTCGCCCCGATAGAGGAACCTCACAGCACACAGTTCCTACTCCAGTGATGCCGCATAAGGATGGCAATTTTATCCACGGACATGGATAACCGCGGATACCCGACCCGAAAGGACAGAATTTGGATACAATTTTATACCCTTGTGGTTATTTGATGTTGGACTATTGCTATGTCATTTTGTAAGAACTAAGACTAAGAAATTATGTTGGGCTATTCCTATGTCTGTGAGGTACTAAGGCTGAAAATTTCGTACTTATGCTTATTTGATGTTCTGCTATGTCATTCTATGAGAATCTGAGAGCTTATTTCATGTGGTGCACTTCTCCTATGTTATTTTGTGAGCATCTGAAAACATATTTAATGCTGGGCAGTTGTGCAATGCCATTTTAAGAGAATGTGAGTCTTTATTTGAATGGAGTGCCGTGTTATGTAAATGTTCAAGGTATCATGTATACGTGTTTGATAGGACCCGATGGATATCCATCGGGTTTGGACATGGACACAATTTTTTGCCTGTGGGTTTTTTCATGGATAGGCAAAGAATGTCCTCGTGGATTCGGATATGGGTTTGATATTGTTCTACCCGGGCCGAACCTGATCCTTTGCCATCCTTAATGCCGCAGCCCCGACTACTCATACTAGCCTCACTAGAGGATTTCAACCCTCCAATGGTTGCCGTCACCGACATCCTCATGAACCACATGATCACTCTAGGGCGCGGCAATCAGTGCCTTGTCAGATTTCACCATCACCTTGGGACACCATCCCCCGATTTCACTATCACCACCTTGTTTCTTGGAGGCCTCGCCAGAGAAGAACAATACCATCATGCCATACATGGGTTCTGGCGAACCTGGACCCCGCCATGCCAACCACCTTTGTTAACTACTAATGCATCGACCGTTTTCTCTAGCGACTGCCTGCTATCATCCGACAAGGTGCTGGCCTCACCTTCTTGTCCTCAGGTAGACGACATCGCAAATCCGCGCAAGGCATCCTTTTCTTCGATGACTTTGACCCTCTGTGCATAAACTCATCTTTACAAAAAATGTCTATTAGTCGTTTTTATAAAAAAAATCCATTTTGGGATTGTGCAGAATTCGATTATATATATATATATATATCCATGATTCGGTTAGAAAATCAAAATAAGGTTTTAACCCACCCCCCCCCCCCAAAAAAAACAAAAACCATTTAAAAATGTATTTGTCTTTCAAACTAATAATCCTATTAGCGAGCTTTCTTCACGACGAATTTATCTCGGGGAGGGTGTCTATACAAGTTCTCAAGTTAGCATCTTTTAAAAAAATGTTGCCACCAGTTACCAGATTTATAATACATGGTTGCCATATTATTCACATTGAGATACCCAATCATTTCATTCCTAGTTACCAGATATTTTCTCTCTTGCTAGTTACCTTGGAGATGACCTTCTGGAACCTGGTAACTATGTTTATTATACTTTCATAACTCAAGTGAATATAATCTTGTATGTAAGTGACATCGATCTGATAACTACTGATGGAAAAAGTTGTAAAAATATATTAGTGAGTGATGTAGTTTTAAAGATCTCATTGTAAGGAAACCACCTAAGGAAAATGATTTGCAGATGGATTAGAGGTCCTAGATATAATTTTTTAGTGTAGTTCCATGTAAGACACCTTGGTACACGGCCCCACGTAGTACAATGCATGTGTGATTGTACATCTGTGTTTTTAAGTTTTCTTTTGAGTTTAGTATCTAAAAGCTAAGCACCAAGCTGAGTTCTGGTGCAACCCTTTTTCCAGTTTTGTTGTACCTAAGCGACGCATTTTCCTTTGGAGGAGCCTAAGCGAAGCACCTGTCATCCACTTTGATTCTTTAACGCATTTCAAGATTGAGTGCCTAATCTCGATTCCTTCCTATCATCTTTTACTTATTCCATGCGAGGTATCCATTGAGTTCCTAGTACAAGGATTCAAAACTCAAAAGCTTATAAAAGGTACATCCGCTGCATAGTGGATGAGTCAGACCCCCTCAGTACAGAAAAAAGAACAATAAAATTCTGATCACAATCCCGCCTAGAGTTTCATAATGTTAGCACAAATCATCTTCCAAGAAAATTCACATTGGTGCATATTCTCCTCAGGTTCTTGTCTGTTGCTCTTCTTGATAGTACTATTCTGTGCAGCATGTGAGCTCAAAGTCCCACTAAAGGCACTCCCATGAAGCCAAAAAGCTTGTAGCAAAATATGTGTGAAACAAAGGTGCACAAATTTGGTACATCCGTAGAGATGGGATCTTTGTGAATATGTAAAATTATAGGGCTCGGTACCATCCAGGTGTACGTATGTAAAACGATAGATGACACCTTTGCTAAAAGGGTGGATCACATCGTGTGAAAACATAACATCTCAATGTACTTTTCGTTCATCTATAGTTAAACATCGATCCTCCACAGTGCTTTAGCACATACAATGGTCTAAAAAGCACACTACATTATTGCAGAAATCAAAAGCAATTCATAGTGCCATTAGTTGATGGCCTAAATCTTGGACAACACACGTCTAACATCCCAAATTTTCACCAGGATGTTAATAGAATCATCTCATATGCACAGTCATCTCTGAGCATTTTGGATGTGTCTCAAACACATATTTGCGTCTTTGAAAATTCACGGGAATAATTTAAATCCTAGAGATATTTTTTGGGAATTAATATTAAGGCCATAATAGCTTTATAAAAATAAAATGAATTTACTAAAACATGCATATGGGATGGAAATGTTCTCCTATGATCTATAATAGTGTTTTAATTTTACAAAAATATTCTAGATTCTTTTGGAATTGAACTAGCAATTATATAAGCTATATTCATTTTCCTGCATAATTGAAATAAAGAAATGGAATTAAAATCGCTGCTAGCGAGCCTCAAACTCTTAGATAATCGACCATCCGGCCCGCTCGGCCTTTAGCCCCGGGCCCTCATTAACTAGCCCAAGTGGTACACAATACCACCAGTTGGATCTAAAACTTGCGTTGTCATGCATCCCTTCTAGTCTCGATACCTTGCGCCGAAGTAAGATTGAGGTGAAGTGGAGTGTGGCCAGGAAGCTTAGAGTATCTCTACCCCTTCCCTTAAAACCCTTCAACTCCTTAATTTTTTATTTAAGGCGTTAAGCCCCACTTTGCTCTTCACTCAAATCCTTTAACTCCTCAAAAATTGGAGGACTAACTCCTTAAAACCACACACTTATCAAAATTTGGCACCCCCAAATCCACCACAAATGGAGCACATCGATCATGCACACCCTCGTCGTCGCTCTTCTATATCAACTCCTCTTCGATAGTGCCTTCGATGTTCCTGAGAACCACGTCTTTCATCCCAGCTCCTCTAGATATTCCGTCGCCTGAGTTGCTTCACCTAGGTCCACAACAATGTCATCATTGAGGAAGAGCATGGACTTGTCACATAGGTAGAAGATGGGCTTGTGGGGGCGGAGCATGATGTGGACCACGGGGTTGACAAAGAAGGCGATGATGATGATGGTTAGGATAGTGCCACATCATTTGAAGTAGAGCCTCTATCGATGTGTGGGATCTTGGATGAGAAATAAGGGAAGAAAGTAGTGGAGGACAAAGTAGTGTGGGCTGGCATTGTCGGTGAATTGGAAGGAGTCGGCAGGGCTTAAGCTGTAGGTGCATGCATCTAGGGTGCAGACGCGCTGCTAATTTGGGGAAGAAGGGGAGAGATATACTTCCACATGGGATCCATGTGTATTTTTTTAGCAAAGAGAAAGATGTAACAAAATTTAACTCGTCTAAATTTGAGGAGTTTTAATGTTTTGGGGAACAAGTAGAGATGCTCTTAGAGAGTATTTTGAGGGGTCTATGCCTACATAGGGCAGCCACGAGATGATATGATCAGGTGCTCAAGGTTCATTGTGGGTTTTAAGGAAAAGTAGAAGAAAGACAAGGCTTGTATGGCTAGCAACATACATGGAAGGAAGAGGCATCCGAGATGATTGTTGCACGCTCGGAAAGGCTCGATTTCTCCTCGGGGGTGATTTCTATGAAGAGTGGTGTTAGTGGTTAGCACGGGGTGTGCAGAGTGGGGTCAAGCTATGGCTGAACATGGCGACGATGGATGCTACCCTACTGGATGCACTCGTCATATATGTGCTCTTATGTTTTATTGGCATCGTTGAATAATCAATAATATATGGTCGTCTGTATCAACCGAAGGAGAGGAAAGAGTTGATCCTCTTTTTTGAAAACATGTGCGCTTGGCTTCTTCTTGAGGCGACCTTCTTTCATATCACATCATCTTCCTATAACACTCAACACAACTTGCTAAGTAGCTAGAAGCAAGCATAGTGAAATTTCCCACAAATATAGGAGTAGTTCATGTTTAATATCACAATGATATGTAAACAGCGAGCAGACAAGGATGCCTAGATCAGAAGACAAACCAAGGCAGATAAGTTAGAGCATCTAGGCCAAGATATTGCAAAAGTAGTTTGGCATTACAGAAAGGGACGTGGATAACCAAATCATGCAAAAAAGCAACCAGAAGATTACTGATACACACAACACAATCCATGTCCCCCGGCCATATAAGTATCCCTCATGTACCCTCTCTTTTGGCTAAATGTGTTTCGGGTAATTAATGTGTTAGTGTACGATTTGGGCAAACATTGGCACGTCATTGATTGTGATTAGAAGCCATGTATGGCTACTTTGGAGTGACAGGAAGAAATATAAAGGTGGTACAGGACCAACGCACTTCCGTTAGGCGATTGTGATAACACTAATCGCTGATGGGTGCAAGCAATTGCAACATACTCTACAAAAGTGGGCATTCTAATTTGTTCTCCCCCTCGTTTCCCCTTTCATTTATGAAAAGCATCCTAACTTTATATTTCAGGATAGGGTACAATGGGAGATAACAGGTACTATGCATGACGTTGATAAAAATAAATAGGGGTAATGTTTTTCAGGATACGGATCCCATATGATCTGATAGTTTCACTATTAATTTGTAGAATCAGAATTATATGATCAGATGCAAACCTTACCTGTGAGGAATATAGATCCCTCTGCTAAACTAGAACGACCATGTTGTTACATGAATAGTCTTTTTATTGAGTAATCTAAGATTTGCATTTGACCATTCCTACACAACTCTATTCACACTTGAGCTTTAGTCATTGCATTTTTAACTTGTAGTAACATAAAAACAGCCCACCAAGGGGGTCAAATCAGTCCCGAAATGTTCTGTTAACATTGGAGAACGCCCGCTTTAAATCATGATCATCTTTTTTTATTGTCTGCTACAAAGGAAACCATGCTTTTCATTCAATTATTTCCTAGTGGACTAAAGACTGTCCAGTGCACATATATCCCAAACAAAAGGCTTGTGCTGATATACCTATCTGCGAAATAATGACGCTAGAAAATATTTGTTAGAAAAAGGCGGTGTTGAAGAAATATGCCCTTTTAAAATAACCTAGTTTTAAGCATACATGCTGTACAAATGTAGTTTGATGTGTACATAAGTTATACTGGACTGTAGTTTCAGCATGTATGTTCCAACGGACTGAACCCTGAACTTAACATAACTCTATTAGTTAGAATCGATGTGGAAGAACCTGCCTACACACGTCCAAGTCCTAAAGTTTGCGTGGGTTCTTGCATTCTATTGGATTTATTGCAGGTATTTCGGTGTTTCGAATTAAACACTGAACCTGCAGTGCATAACAAATAAAGCGTTGCTGGTTTAGTATAAAACATTCTGGTTGGTTTACCAAGTAAATATCAATCCAGCTTCGACCGGGGGGGGGGGGGGGGGGGGATAGAGTGTTTTCGCGGTCGGCTATAGCGGAGCTACCCCCCACAATTGAATTTTGAGATCCCCACCCGATGTCATTATGTTGTTTGAAAGGGGGATGAGGAGAACAACAACTGTAGATCTAGTCAGTATCATAGCCGCCGCTAGACTCTACCATTATTGCTGTCATTTTTCACCATCTACCTCATTGTGGCCCACCGGTCAGCGCCAGCCTAACCATTGAAATTTGCCACCGATGGCCGGTGTCACTACCATGCCGCCTCTCGTTGTGGCACACTGGAGATGCACCTGCTCTGTCATTCTACCTCTGCTTTGGTCCCCCGTCCATGACCCACCCACCCACCCACCATGATCCTTAAGTACCTTAGGCACCTCCGTCGGCACCGTCGCCTTGGGCTCAGTCCATTCTTGCCACCGTTGTCGTCGCCTTGGCCGATCCGCAGTGTTATGCAGCCAATCATTTACCCCTTATTTCCTGAGATAAACTTGTTGAGATATTGGTGTAGCACTCGTGCTTCTTGAGATATTTCCCGGATGTTGCCTCGGAGCGGTTCACGTGCCTTCCTACAAGGAAATCAGATTTACGTTGCTATTCACAATCTCGGACCTGTCTGAAGATGCCAAATGGCAATTCTGTACGCGTGCAACATTGCTTCCATTGGAATATCTTCCACTACCTTTTCTTAATATCTTAGTTATTGGCATTATGAGGCCATGATGCCAGTCCTTTATTCAATCTTTACAGGGCACTCAACTTTTTGGAATATTTTTTAAAGCTGAACCTCTCAGAGTGACTTCATAACGTACGTCACGTATTGGAATCCCTTTCTCTGAGGTGTATAGCTAGGATCACTGTAGAATAAGTTTGATGGAGGTGAGCACTTCTTCTGCCTGGATATAATAGTCCGCTTATATTTTGAGTCAAAATTTCACCTTAGATTTAACTACCAATATATAAGTTATAAGCCAGAAAGTAGAATTGCTGAGAACGTCTTTCGAGCACAAATCCGACAATACATTTTTACGACATACACCTCATATTTTGCTAGTTAAGTCTATAGTAAAAAAATGACACAACATACGAGAAGAATCAGTAAACCGAGATGTAGGAAGTTCATATGCAAGTGGCGACTAAATTGCCTAGGAAAATCATCAACGAACGCGTGAGGAAAAAACACCGTGGAAAGGCAAATCTCAGACCACAGCCGTAAACATGCATTGATAAAAGGAACGGCAATCAACCAAGTAGGCAAAAAGGGTTTCTCTTTTTTCATGTCCTCCCACCCACTCACCCTTGTATACGATCACAAATCCCTTGGAGAAAAATATTCTTCATGTCCAGCATCTTCTTCTTCATGTCTTGACTTGGAATAATTCTGCTTTTGTTGAGATGGGAAAATGGTTTAATTCTTCTAGCTAGCTCACCGACGAAGTGAATCTGGACGTGCAGTGAATATATGATACTTCCTTGAAAAGGGATTTTCCTTTGGCCTTTAAACCATGCCTTTTTATGTTAGTTGCCGGACAGGAAAAAACAGCTACTGCTCGACCATCCTTTGCTTTCTGCCAGAATAGTTAATCGAAGATTAGCGGCTGCGATGGCTCCGAAGTGCGTCCAAAAGGTCAGACGCAAGAAATTTCCATGTTACTTCTGCAGGCCAATATCGAGTTGTACAAAGATTAACTGCATTACCTTGTTGCCTAAACCGTGGAAAACAAATTGATTTGGCATGTCAGTGTCTCAACTTTTGACAACCATGTGTAAGCTAGTGTGAGATGGCATCAGCTAGTACGTCCCAATACTCCATGTTTTTCTTCCAATATCAGCTAGTACGTTCCAATACTAACGTATATCAGCTAGTACGTTCATGGCCGTGTTTCTTACCAGATGGCAAACGCACGTCGCAGCAAGATGGCGAAAAAAGTTCCTTGTTGTTAGTAGAAAGTACTCCTAGAATACATCAGATGTGGGGAAATAATGTTCATGGCCGTGTTTCTGACCAGATGGCGAACGTATGATCGCAGCATATCTTAATTCACCAACAGAGAGCAGATAACTTTTCCCAAAAGCAAAAGCAAAATTTGGAGAACCGTTCTTTGCTCCTCCCAAGTTCCAATGGACTGTTATTTACTCAATCATGATCATGATGCCCCTTAATTAGATCACATCGATGTATCGACCCATGGTCAAAAAGCAGTGAAAGCGTCAAAGCTTTTGTTACCGTATGTATGCAGTGTCCTTATATACTTCCTCCATATTCTAGCATAAACTTTGTCGATCAGTATGACTAATTAAACACGGTGTATATGTTATAAAAAGTATATTATTTGATTAGTATTCTCTCATATTTCACTAGTAATTTTGTTTTCAAGATTTGATCCAGGATATAAGAAAAAACTTATAAATATGAGCAGAGGAAGTAGTATGTTCAACATCTTCTTAATTTAAATTTCTTCAATACAGTACAAAACCATTTCAGGATTAGGAAAATGGATGCAAGGAAAGGCACAAGAAGCAAGGTGAAGTAATTAGGCACCTTGTTTATGTGTGCGTGCCCGAAGCCTTCCAACATCGATCATGGAAGCAAGCAGATGGCACTGGCGTATGCCCACTTTTAACGGATCCAGACACTTGCTACTTACAGCTGGTACGTAGTAGTACGTGTTGTTTCAGCTGCCTCGTGACTGAGACCTTATTCATGTATGCAATCTTGCAAGTAACCTTGATAACTCCTAGCGTTACTTGTTACATTGCATGTTTCACATGCGCGCTAGATAATCTTGTTTCACGTGCGCGTGCCAGATAACCTTTGAAAGATGGGAGCTTATCACAAACTATAAACCATGTGATATGTCAGCCATTAAAACTTGTTGATAAGTTTTTCATAAAATAGGTTTTCTCTCCGTTTTATAGTGAAAACAGGTACAGGGTCAAGGTACACACAAAGTGCAAGGTCAACTTGTTAGGGCCAAACCATTAGAGATCCCAAAAATGAAAGTAATGCGGGAATTTGTCTTGGTGGGGCACGACCTGTTCCGAGGGGGACTTTCCAGGCTCCTCTAACATGAGAACCAGTCTGTTGCTAATCCGAGCAGGTGACGAATAGTTCTCTCGTGATTATCTGATCAATTTCGGACCGGGACTGGTAGGGTGTGGTCCTCTAGTGAAGCGACCTGGCCCGAATCCTTATCCGGTGTTTGCGTCTCCACCCTAATGGGGGCCGATTTGGTCGAAAAATCATAGGTACCTAAGAAAGCAGGGATGATGCGCTCCGAGCAAAGTTTACTCGTGTTGGAGAGCTGGAAGACCATGACATGGACCACGGGAGTGTCATGGCTTTGGTTGGACTATCATATAGTCTTATTCCTTATTGCGTACTCCTTGTTGTCAGGGGATCAGTTGAGGTCGACCTCCTAGGGGGTAGCTTGAGTCCTAGCCACACGCCTCACCGACAAGTGGAATAACAAGAAGATCTGATCGGGCTTTGATTGAGATCGGATCAGGCTCCACGGGGAACGTCAAATGTTGATGATTAATGCACCACCCTGATCTTACATTGCACATAGAATCGTGGAAGGAATTAGAGGGATGTGTGGTGCCTGAAGTGATCTCGTCGGTGGTGAAGGTGACATGGTAGTTTATGATCATGGGAGGATTACTTGTCTGTACGGCATCCTCCTTCGAGCAGGTGCCATTACTCACGGACAAAGGGGACCCTAGTTGCCACCCGAGTCACCCGAACGCGAGAGCACTGCCACATTTAACCTTTGATAACTTTCAGGTGGAACATCAACAAGAAAAACTAATCCAGCTGTTGTCTTGAAATTCGATCAAGCTCCAAAAAACACAGAATTATATGAGTCGTGGTTAAGTAATTGTTGCTGAATGTTATCATCAGTGGATTTGAAGTAACTATCACCTGCGAGTTGCACTTGGTATTTCCTTTTTTGCGGGGTATACTTGGTATTTCCTAAAAAACAAAAGGTTTGTATCTGATCTGATGATTTACAGGAGCTAGAGTTGGACAAGGCACAAGATCGGTTCGGAAAAAACACATGTGATCCTTTGCAGCTCCGCGGCTGCTATAGCTCTTTGGCTTCTCCATGTATGGCTAGGTTGCCCTTATCTAGGATAACTTGAAGTGTAAGATAGGGATTAGAGAGGTAACTGAGAGAGAAAGAGTGTAAGGTAGGTACTTTGTGTCATCCATTGTGATGATTATCTTGTCCTTTGTTTAATGTGGCCCCATGACTGTGACTGATCAGGGACAGTTTGTTTTTGCCACCGGAGTCACACGCCATAAGGCATAAGCTTCCTTGCCAGCACTATATAAACCCATCCAAAGCTCCCTTCACGCTCTCAAGCAACAACCTCAAGTAGTAGGCTGGCAGTTCTTCTCTTCCCATTGAACCATCTATACACGGGAGAGAAATCATCCTAACTAGCTAGCTTGGTAGAACTATCTCGTTGTGATCTCCTCATCAACTCCAAAGGTAGTTAAGATCTTGCTATGGGTGGTCTCTCTCTTCAGCACCCGTGGGCCTTTGCCTTTGGCCTCCTAGGTATATTGATGTCCACATCAATAGATGCTTCTCAAACTTCTACCTTTTAAGAGTTCTTACTTGTGGCCTTTTATTGTATTTCCATATTTGTTAAATATGATTTGCCAGAACTAATAGATCATTGCCAAAACCAATATTTCCACGCGTGGTAGTATTCTGAGCATCCAATATAGCTAGTTAGTGCGGATTGCACCGCGGATGCATGTGATCCTTCCTCTTTTGTGTAGACGTAGTGATCCATTCTTCCGTTTATTAATTATTTTGTGTAAACTAGAAGAGGTGCACATTTGCTTATGGTGTAGCGTGACACCTCACCGACGTCACCCACACAAGAAAGCTAGCCATTAAGTGGGGATTGTGTAACGTATGTACAGGTGTCTCCTTGTTATCTCTGGCTAACTGTAGTATGTACCACTTTGCTTCTTGCAGGCAACGTCATCTCGTTCATGACCTACCTGGCCCCACTGTAAGCCTCTCGATGACACTCAACATCGTTTCTCTCTCTGGCTTAGTTTCATGAGATATTAATGGTGCATGGGGGCACGGGATATGCAGGCCGACATTCTACCGGATCTACCGGAGCAAGTCGACGCAGGGGTTCCAGTCGGTCCCTTACGTGGTGGCGCTCTTCAGCGCGATGTTGTGGATCTACTACGCGCTGCTCAAGTCTGACGAGTGCCTCCTCATCACCATCAACTCCGCCGGCTGTGTCATTGAGACCATCTACATCATCATCTACCTCACCTATGCACCAAAGCAAGCCAAGGTACTCGATGGCACCTCAGCTGCACATTTTTCCTTCGAAAAGAGGATAGTTTTTTGCCTCTGCTCGATTGATGCATACAATCATATATTATTTGATCCATGCGATAAATGCATGTGGCTAACATGAAAAATATGCGCATGGATGCAGCTCTTCACGGCGAAGATCCTCCTCCTCCTGAATGTGGGTGTGTTCGGGCTTATCCTCCTGCTCACCCTGCTCCTGTCGGAGGGCGAGAAGCGCGTCGTCATGCTCGGGTGGGTTTGCGTCGGCTTCTCCGTCAGCGTCTTCGTCGCGCCCCTCAGCGTTATCGTGAGAAACTGAGCATCCTCCCTCTATAGTGTTAGTTTGTTGATCCATGATTGATTCTTACAAGTGTATTATGTCTTGACGTTTGCAGCGCCTTGTGGTGCGTACCCGGAGTGTGGAGTTCATGCCCTTTTCCCTCTCCGTCTCCCTCACCGTCAGCGCAGTCGTCTGGTTCCTCTACGGCCTCCTCATCAAGGACAAATATGTTGCCGTACGTGAACAACACAAATAAAATATCTCAGTTCATCATAACTCAACTTTCCTTTTTCTTTAATTGTTGGTGTTGATCTGCATGTAGCTGCCCAACATTCTTGGGTTTGCCTTCGGTGTGATTCAAATGGGGCTCTACACCCTCTACCGCAACGCCACACCTACACCGGCGCCCAAGCAGGTGGACGATGATGATGCTGTCAAGGTGCCCGAGCATGTGGTCAACATCTCCAAGCTTGGCCCAGCGGCTGCCATCGAGCTCAACACACACAATCCCATCGAACCAGGGATGCCACCGCTGATGAAGGAAAACAGCTTGGCATGCGCCAGCGACGAGACCAAGGGGGGTGTTGACAAGGCAACCCACGTCGAGCAAGTCTAGGCAGTCATGCGTTCATGCCTATGATGTATGCGTGCACTTAAGCCATGGCGGGCAGGGCTCGAGCAAAGAAGCTATAGGGAGAGAAATGCATGCACGTGGGCTTGTGATTTCCACTATGGACGTTCCATTAGATGCTCGAGCCAGTTATTTTATCCTGGTCGTATTCATTAGTATGTCCATCTATCACTTCCATGTAATGATCTTATTATAAAAATTGCCATTTTCTCATGAAGCGTAGCACGGAAGTAGAAGCATTACAAAATTGCAAATTTTGAATTGATTTCTAATCTATTGTGTCCTTGTTAGAGAATGCAGCCACTCGGATTCGAACTGAGATGCTTAAGCACTGCTTCCTAAGAGTAGTGTGTCTACCAATTTCACCATGGTGGCTAACTTAAAATAATAACTGAAAAGAATAATAGCTATTATCTCGCGAATCGTCGATATGCAGAAAATGTTCATAGAATTTAGGGAACATTAGGGTTTTCATTAAAACAGACTTCGTTTGGTAGTATCGATCCGACAAAGAACTGATGAAATGTTCATTTGCGTCTTATAAAGGTTTGTTGTGTTTTGGCAGCAAGTTACCTTTGATTCCAAGCAAGAATTGTGACGGTGAATTGGAACAAGAGTATTTGTGAGCAAGAACTAGAGTGCATAGTAATTACGTCTATAAAGAATATTGGAGTACCCGTCTCCCTAGGCTCCTCGTGGACCAGAGCACCCCATGGCCATCTGTTTGCTGGTGGCTTGCATCGGGAGCCACTCGGGCACCCTCAGGATCGTCCGATCTGCCCGGATGGCTCGGACCCGGGCGACCCGGCTGGAGGGTCCATGACGGGTGGACTGTCCGGTGAGCACCAGGCCACCATCCTTGGGTGGCTCCGAGTTTGTCCATGATGTCCCTCTCGTGTGGGTGGCTCTGCACCATGTGATCTCATGGGGCCTCTCTGAGCCATCTGATCTCTCAGGGCCTCTTCAAGTTGTTCGATCTGCCCGCACGGCTCAGACCCTGGCGACCCGGGGCCACCACCATTGGGCGTTGTCCATCGCGACCGCGAGCGTTGGCAGCCGCGCAGTCCTGCGTGCGATGGACCTGTCAGGCCCGCCTTTTGGGTTGTAAACCCCACGCCTGTTTCTGGTTGGCGCGCCGCCGGGTCTTCTCGGGTGCTCTTTGAGTCGTCCGATTTGCCCGGACGGCTCGGGCAAGGGTACCCCACGCCGTGTTTGGTCCATTCGTGATAGGAGGGGTGTATGTCGCAGTAGCACCGCCAACTTGCGCATGGAGTAAGGCCGCTAGGATGCGGAGGGGCCTGGTCATGTTGTGTCTTTCTGTCCCGAGCGGGGTACTCTGCCCTAGCGAGTCGGGCGCCGAGCGTCGTGTCATCTGGCCATGTGTTGTTTCGTGAGAGCCAGCCACATGCATTTTATGTTCGTATGTGGGATAAGGCACCCAGCGTTCGTATGGTGTGCCCAGCCAACTGGGCGGAGGGTTGTTTAGCAGGTTGTGTTGCCTGGCAAGGGCGGGGGGGGGGGGGGGGGGGGGGGCGCTTGCCTGGTCTTTCCGGCTACACAGTTGTTTGCCTACCCGGCTGTGCAGAGGGTCGTTCAGGCCGCTGGGCTGCCGTGGGGAGACATTTTCCTAGGTATCTTGGCTACTGGCCATTTGCCTGGAGGCGTTATGTCGGTTTGCCTTTGTCGTGGCCTTCGTGTGTTTGGCTTGTTTTGGTCCTTTGCTTGAGGCGGTTACATTTCCTACAAGTTTGTTATTACACGCAATTTTGACCTGACAAAGACTAGTCACCCTCTCCGTTCGCTTTGTAGGTCTCGCTTTAGAGGGCCTTTGGCCATTGCAGCTGGCGATGTTTTTTGCATGTTCAACTTGATCTATGACGTCGGCGGGAGAAGTCCGGCCCCATGGAAGAGGAGATGGAGCAGTCTGAGCCCATGGAGAATGAGGTAGAGGACCACAGGCTGATGGAGGAGGAGGAGCCTGCGGTTGTGCTTGCATTGGTCGAGCCACCCATGTCGAGGTCTAGCATGCTTCAGGAATGCGGCCACAGAGATCTTCGGAGAAAGATCTGAAAGGCACGCACCTCCGGCGATGTCCCCGGGAGCGGGTTCCCGAGACCCGCCACCACCAGCACCTCTACAAGGAGCCGCCACCTAGCCCGTCATCCCTGGCGAAGGGGACGCCGCAGTCGCCATGAGCAAAGTTGCTGCTCCGGGGACCATGCGCCACTGACAGGCCACACCCCATGTCAATCAGGCATCCCTGCGTTGCTGCCGAAGCAACACGTCACAGCCGGTATGAACGACCACAAAAGGAGGATATCATGTCTCTTGCCCCTCTAGGCAGCAGCGCTACGGCCAAATCCCTGTTGTCCTCATCACCAGAGGCACGCGGGCTTACCCGACGACCGTTTCTGGGGATGACTAGGGGGGAGAGAAGGGAGGAGGAGGCGACAGATGGGTGCTAGGGTTTGGCCCCCGATCGCACAGGAGGGGATTAAACGAGGGGTTACGGGATAGCTCAACAACCAAGTGTAAAAAGTATCTTTGGATCTTTCTGATTTTCCGTTGTATTGAAAATAGCTCCCATTTAATGAGTTCTATGAGATAAAGTTATGGGTTGTATTGTTTTTGGTGCTAAGAATTATATCTAGATTAAGATATGGTAGCGCACCAACCAGTGGTTGGATGGTTTGGAGGATAGTAGTATCCCCAGCCCACTAGGGTTCAAGTTCTAGACTTGACATTGGCGCTCACATTTTCCTAGATTTATTTCAGGCTTTCCGACGATGTTCGTTCAGTGGGAGGAAACGTTCCGTTGACTATGAGGCGCCTGTGGTGACTTCGTCAATCTCAAGATGTTTTGACGGCTCTGTCTCTAGGATGTGCTCACAGGAGTAGCGTGTGTGTGCATGCCTTCATAGGGGTGAGTGTATGCTCGTGTATGTGAGTGACTTTGTTTGTACTGTGTTTAAAAAAAGATTAAGATAAGGGAAATTTCTCTTTCCTTATTAACTAGAATTCTACATCAGATTTCTGCTTATGTATCATGATTAAGACATAGTCGAGGTGGAGCACTGGGACTACCATATAGGCTTCTAGAAGCACCGGTCCGATATGTGTGTACCTGTTACTCAGTTGTTAAATTGCTATCAGCACCTAAGCTGTTGAGACGAAACCATGATTTGTGAAAAAAGATGCCATTTCCCCGTCTTTTAGTTTTTTTAGTTGAGTAGAGTTGGCCTTTCTGTGTTCGAGCCTGCCATTTTTCTGCTACTGTCCTGTTTGGTGCGCTGATATACCTAATAAATGTTCCTCGAAATGATGGCCAGTAACCTCATAGCCTTGAACCGTAATGCAGGGACAATGGTATCACCCCCACCAATTGACTTTTTAAATAGGATTTATGTTATTGAGCATTAATCCCTTGTCCATCAGTTAATTTTTCTTGACGAGCGCTTTCCAAACAATACCACACATTAGCATGTTTTGATAATTTTGCTTTCCATCAATGGGAGATAACAGATTTAGTGTGCCGCTTCCAGATTATCCATACTTAGTTACCAGGTTATTTAATTCCGGATTACTAGATTCGGTTCTCTAGCTAATTCCTATGGAAATGACATTCTGTAATGTTGTAAGCGAGTTTATTATAATCTGCTAACTGAAATGAATATATTCTGTTATGTAAGTGACATTAATTTGGTAAATATTTACGGAAAAATCATTTGAAATATATTAATATGTGATCTAGTTTGGTAGATATCCTCGCAATGAAACCAAAGCTGAAAATGTATTATCAATCGGGTTAGCCGTTCTAGAGATCAGTTTGTTTTAGTCTAGTCATCCGTATAATATATTGTGGAGCACCCCCCCCCCCCCCAGCAGTACAGTCCATGTATGATCGTACATCTCAGAAATTGTCCTTCATATGAGCTCGAGCGAACAGTAAAATCTGAAACAATTGATATTTAAAAAACAGAATTATTTTGGTGACAAACTTTGACAAATGTTTTCAATGCTTTCAAAGTTTCATTGTGAAATGACATTCATGGAAGTCGTGGCAAAAAAAATTTGATGCTCCATAAAAGATATTTTTGCAGTGCCGATTTTTTCCCATGACTTCCACGGATGTCATCCTATGATGAAATTTTGAAAGAATTCAAAAGCTTTGTCCAATTTTGCCACAAAAAAATTTCAGTTCTTTTTTCAATTTTTTTGAATTTTACTGTTTGCCCAAGCTCATATGAGCTCGAGGTCAATCCCCGTTGTGTACATCTTTGTTTTCCGAACCATTTTTAAAGTTTACTATTCAAAAGGGAAGCACCAAGCTGAGTTCGGACCCAACAGCTCTTTATTAGTAAAGGGGAGAGTTTGCAACAATTTAACGAGGGTACCCAATTAAGTAAGGGCATAGTGTGCAGTGCTTGTTATACCTAATCGAAGCATCTGCTATCCACTGTGATTTTTTTAAAAGAATTAAAGGAGTAGGATGCGTAATCTCGATTCCATCCTACCATCTTGCAGTTAAGACGTGCCAGGTGTCCATTGAGTTCCCAGTTCAAAGATTCAAAACTCAAAAGCTTAGACAAAAGGTACATCTGTTGCATAGTGGACGGGTTAGACAATTAACTCTGTACCTCTCTAGAGAAAAAGAACGTTAAAACTCTGATCACAATCTCGCCTAGAGTTTCTTAATGTCAGCACAATCCATCTTCCAAGAAAGTTCACATGGGTGTATCTCCTACTCAGGTTCTTGTCTGTTGCTATTCTTAATACTAATCTGTGCACCATTAGACCTCAAAGTTCCACTAAAGGCACTCCCATAAAGCCAGAAAGCTCGTAGCAAAAATGTATGAAAGAAAGGTGCACAAAATTTGGTACATCCGTAGATATATGATCTTTCTTAATAAACATATAATTAACGGGATCGATACCATCAAAGTGTACGTACCTAAAACAATGCATGACACATTTGCTAAAAGGGTGGATCACATCGTGTGAAAACATAATATCTCAATGTACTTTCCGTTCGTCTGAAGTTAAACACCGATGCTCCACAGTGCTCTAGAACTTTAAAAAGTACAAAAGGCACACTGCATTATTGCAGAAATTTAAAGCAATTCAGAGTCAATGTGCTTACCAGTTGAACATACATGTCATTTTAGCCATACTAGTAAATGAGTACATGCGTTGCACGTTGATATTAGGTAGAAAATTAATCACATGTTAATACAGACAGAAAAATAATTGCATGTCAATATTAGGTAGGATACAAGTACACGTTTAACAAAATAATTACATGTTAATTACGTGGATACTGCATATGTAGTATGTTATTAATTGCACACTAAAACACGCTGAGCGCTCGCCATGTAGCAATATAGGTCGTTGGATTGACATTGTTGGATGGCTGAGATTGTGTGATCTGCCCCTTTGGCTCTTTTTATATTGGTACAGATATAGATACATAGTCGATGGCCTAATCTTGGACAACACACGTGTAACATCCAAAATTTTCACTTTGAATGTAAATAGAATCATTGCATATATACAACCATTTTTGACCATTGTGGGTATGTATCATATACATATTTGGGTCTTTAAAGACTTTACGGGAATAATTAAAATCCTAGAAATATATTTTTGGTAACGAATATTCAGTCCATGATAGATTTATTAAAATATAATGAAATTTAAAAACATGCAATTGGGATGAAAATAATTCTTGTAGGCTCTATTATATATTTTGATTTTAACAAGAAGTTTTTTGAACTAAAATAGCGATTATACAAGCTATATTCATTTTTCTATAGAAAAGAAATAAAAAAGGAATTAAAATAGCTGCC
This sequence comes from Triticum urartu, assembly GCF_056163025.1. Classification (NCBI taxonomy): domain Eukaryota; kingdom Viridiplantae; phylum Streptophyta; class Magnoliopsida; order Poales; family Poaceae; genus Triticum; species Triticum urartu. Next base: position 8,795,596 of record NC_141878.1, on the reverse strand, counting down.
AGCTAGGCTCAAACCATCTTATCTCATATAACCAACCATGTGGCCCATTTGGTCTTTAGCCCCTAACCCTCCATAACTTGCCGAAGCGAGATATGCAGTACCAACCATTGGATCTAAATTCTACATCGCTCATGCGTCCATTTCAGCCTCGGTTCCTTGGACTGAAGTAAGATTGAGAGAACTGGGGTGTGAGTAGCAAGCTTAGAGCATCTCTAATCTTCCCACAAAATCCTTTAACTCCCAATTTTTTGAAGGAATTAAGCCCCAATTAGCTCTTATCTCAAGTTTGAGAGAAGAGCAAGATACAACAAAATTTATTTGTTCTAAATTTGATGAGCTTTAAAGTTTCGGGGAATGGATACAGCTGCTCTTGGAGAGTATTGGGATAGGTCTATGCCTATATAGGGTAGCCATGAGAGATACGATCAAGCGCTACACCTAGGGTTAATTACATATAACTAGTTTAGTGCTCTAATGATGAGCAAAGTTAGTAAAATACTACCTACCTATTCTAAAATCAAATTCTAACTATTTTTATTACTAAAAATTTGTACACCTAATTTTTTTACTTAAAATTTCTATACAGAGAGAGGTGGGAGGAGGGAGGAATGAGGAGGAGGAGTGAGGGGCAGTGGGAAGAGGGAGGAGAGAGGAGAGAGAAGGAGGGCAGTGGGAGAATGGAGGAGGGTGGCCGAAGGCGGAGGGAGGAGTGAGGAGGGCACAACTGGAGGAGGAGGGCGCGGTCGGAGGAGGAGGAGGAAGTGGCCAGAGGAGAAGGAGGAGGGCGCGGTTGGAGGAGGAGACAGGAGGGCGGTGGAAGGAGGAGAGAGGAGAGGGCATACCGAGGAGGAGGACGACAGCGACAATGCGGCGGCGGCGGTGACGAGGATGACGACGAGAGTGGAGAGGGAGAGTGAGAAGAGCGGATGAGAGGGAGAGTGAGAGGGTCGGCCGCGTGGGAAAGACGATAAGTTAGGGTTAGTAGCAGCGCGGGTTGGGGACAAGCTCTACTACTACGGAGCATAGCAGTAGCGTTGTATAACGATCCGAGCTGCTGCTAAGTGGGGCTAGCCATGTGCGCCCAGTTCAAACTCAGCAGCAACACGTTTTGCTAACACGCGCTACTGCTATGAGGATAGTAGTAGCGCCTTTTCCTGCCACGCGCTACTACTAAGTAGCAGCAGCGTGTCATTTTATCCAATGCTACTGCTAAGATTCTGTGTTAAGGTTTTCCCTAGTAGTGTCAAGGTCATTGCATGCTTTAAGGGGAAGTGGAGGTAAGACATGACTTGTGTTGCTAGCAATTGGGAAGGAAGAGGGGTGCGAAAGGAATGTTGCACGCTCGGAATGGTTTGTTTTCTCCTCGGAGTTGATACCTATGTACAGTGGTGTTGGTGGCTAGCCTGCGGTGCACAGAGGGTGGTGGAGCTCTGGCTGAATATGGTGGCGATAGATGTGGTTCTACTGGATGGACTTATGACATATGTGGGCTTGACTTTGCTTTGTACTATTGAATAATCAACAATATATGGTCATGTGCATCAACCCATGTAGACGTTGGGGTCGATCCTTATTTTCAGAAGAAAAAAAATGAGTGCTTGGCTTTTTTTTCGAAGCCAACTTCCTCATACATCACCATCGTATGTTCCTATAGGACATAGCACGGCTTGCTAAGTACCTACCTAGAAACAACCACTTCATGTTTAATATCACAATGATTTTTTAATTCCATGCAGCAAAGGATGCCTACATCAGAAGACAATAGCTAGGGGAGATAAGGAACTGCATGCCAAGATATTGCAAAAGTATTTTGGAATTACAAAAAGGGGCGGGGATAACCCGATGATTCAAGAAGCAACCCAAAGGGTACTAATCCACAAAACATAATCCACGCCCCCCTGGCCATGTAAGTGTCTCTCATTTAGCCTCTCTTTTGACAAAACGTGTTTCAGGTTGTTAACGTGTTAGTACATGATTTGGGCAATTAAGCATTGGAATTTCACTGACTGTGATTAGAAGCTATGTATGCCTAACTTTGGAGCGATAGGAAGAAAGATAAAGGTGTGGTACAGGACCAACACACTTTGGTTAGGCGATTGTGATAACGCTAATCGCTGCTGAGTGCAAGTAGCTGCAACGTGCTCCACTAAAGTGGGTTTGTTCTTTACCCCTTTTTTCTATCAAAAGCATCACAACTTTTATCAATCAGACATATCATGTACATGCATGATGATGAAAAATAATAAAATAATAGGGGTGTTTTTTTAGGATTGGCATCCTACATATGATCCGACCGTTTCACAATTGGTAGCATCAGAATCATATGATCAGATATAAACCTCACATGTGAGATATGCAGATCCCTCTGCTAAATCGAAATTATAACAAACTTATCTAAAAGACTACTGGGGAGTTTGTTCGTGTTTACTAAGTTCATTTGTAGAAATATTAGAAGAACAATTTCTACACAACTCTTTTGACATTGGCGCTTTAGGCATTGCCTTGTTAACTTGTAATACTATAAAACTGCTAATCAAGGGAATCAATCAGTCACTAATGTTCTGTCAACATAAGAGATCGTGGCCTCTAATCATGAACATTTTTTATTGCCTTCTACAAAGGAAACCAAGCTTTTGCTTCAATTATTTCTTAGTGGCCGAAAGATTGTCTGCTGCACATACATCCCAAACAAAAGGCTTGTACTGTTCTACTTACTTCCGAAATAATAACACGAGAAAATATTTCTTAGAAAATTTTAGTGTTGGACAAAATATGTAATATAAAAAAAACTAACTTTATAACCTAGCATTATGTTGACGTGCGGTAAAAATGTAGTTTTATTGGTACATAAGTTATACCAGACTGTAGTTTCACCATATGTCTGGTCCCAACGGACTGCACTGCACCGCGATCCGAACATAACATGGTAAGATTCGTTGTGGTAGAATCTGTCTACACGAGTTCATGTCGTAAATTTGGCATAGGTGCTTGCATCCTATTGGATTTATTTCAGGTTCTTGCATAGGTACATAAATTTGACACTATGCTTACCATGGTAGGTGACGTTGACATCGAGGTGCCTATGACGACTTCATCTTTATTTGGCGCCTATGTATTTAAGAGCTCCTAATAAGAGCAGGGTATGTGTATGTACATTGATAGGATGAATATGTGTACATGTATGCATGTAAACGTCTTGTGCTTCCCTTTTTTTTTTGAAGATATGTGTTTGTTGCCAATGGAACACTAAAGCTGCAGCGCGTAACAAATAGAAACTTTGCTGGTTCCGTATAAAACATTCTGGTCAATGAAACAAATATCCACCAATTCATCTTTGCCAGGCAGTTAAGACTGACACATCGAACTACTGTGACATGCAACATTTATGTCATGTACATGAGTGCATGTTAGGAATGCATGTGATCTTTTATGCCTTTGAATCTAGCTAGTATGAGTGGGGGTGGGGTGGGTTGAGTAGGGGGAGCGATTTCACAGTCAACTGTTACAGAGATAAGCTTGTGGAGATATTTGCATGCCACTTGTGCATCTCGAGATATTTCACTGATGCTGTATCAGAGTGGTTTACGCGCCTTCATAGAAGACGATCAGATTTAGGTTACTTTTAATCTTTTTGTCTGAAGATGCCAATAAGCAATTGTATATGCTTGCAGCACTGTTTACATTGGAGTATCTTCCACTACTTTTTGTTAATATGTTAGTTAACGGCATTATAAGGCCATGATGCTGGTCCTTTATGGAGTCTTTGCTGGGAAGCCGCTGACCATGTAATATATTTATTAAAGTTTGAACCTCTGAGAGTGACTTTGTAACGTCACCTAATGGAATCTCTCTCTCTGAAGCGTATAGCTAGCATCAGCTGTACAACAACATTGACAATAGTGAATCTATAGCTTGATTAAAACCGACGTACCTTTGTAAATACATATGTGAGTGTCATCTAAATTTCTTGTCAGGTGTTTTTGTAATTCTGGATCATTTCTTTGTGTGTATGTTCCGTATTGTGAATCTTTGCCGAAATTTCAACTTTAACTAGCCTCGGAATACTTTGTTGCACCGATCTGTGTGGTGAATGCCTCTTTATTTCTCCAGCTGATATGCGTGGTCATCTTTATCTCATAGGTCTTCTCTCATTTTAATGATTTTTAGTTCATCACTTTTTAAAATTATTTCACATGTTCATATTTAGATACAAAGTGCCAGTAAATCTCGGCTCACTACCTGTTATACGGCGACCACAATTTTCTGAAGTTTCCGTCGAATCATCTAGACACATTGGATTTTAACACAATGGCCTCCACTTCTTCCTCCACCTTCAACGAGTGCATACTATTTGTTTTTTTCTGCCTGCTGCCCATTCCCCTCCCACCTGTCAACACTGTTCGCCGTCCATGAGGGCGACATCACGGCCAGCTGCAGCGAGGAAGCTGAGATGCAGCGGGTCCTTTCTACCAACCAAAATTGACTGACATGAGAATCTTTTTCAGTTGCATCAGGAATGAAAACTTTGTAAAATTTGAATTTTGTCCTGTTAAAATTTACATAGAATTCCCGCAAGCGAAATACATCATTTGGTTTGCATACGTGGAGCCACCCATTTCATGAAATGCTACCACCATATGTATTTTCATGATTTGCAACAATGTTTAACATAGACATTGGTGTACTTGCCTCAGAAAATTAAAATTTTTGCAACAAATGCACGATTAAAAATGCTTGAGGAATTAAGGCAAACCAGCATTAAAATGAACGGCAATCAACCAAGTAGGCACAAAGGTTCCTCTTTTTTCTCAATCTCCCTTGTGCACTTTTGCCTAACGGCTGGTGAGAGGCCCTACCCACCCACCCACCCACGTAACTACTGCAAATACCTTTAGCAAGAATATTTGCCTACCAAGTCTTGACTTTGAGTAATTCTGCTTTTGTTGAGATGGCAAAATGTTTTATTTCTAGCTAGGTCGCCGACCAAATGCATCTAGACGTGCAGTGAATCTATGTTACTTCCCTGAAAAGGGCTTTCTCTTTGGCCTTTAAACCATACTTTTTATGCTAGTTGCCGGACAAGAGAAATTAAAGCTGCTACTGCTCGACCATCCTTTGGTTCCTGCCAGAAAAGTTAATTGAAGATAAGTGGCTCGGATGTCAGACGCCAGAATATATTGCTTCTGCAGGCAGACATCGAAGTATAACACGATTCATTGTGTTAGCTTGCTGCCTGAACCATGGGAAAAATTTGATTTCGCAAATAATCCAGTATGTCACCTTTTGAAAACAATGTGTAGTGTGATATGACATCAGCTAGTACGTTTCAACTTCCAAGGGTAATCCAATACCCCATATTTGGTTTTTCTTTTAAGTTAATCTTTTGAAGGATTGACCAAGTCTACAAAAACAATATTAACATTCACAATATGAAATCAACTCATTAGATTCATCAAGAAATATTTTCTTCATATTATACTTATTGTATAGTAGATGCTGATATATTTTTGATATAAAGTTGGATAAAATTCTCGGATTTAACTTGAGACAAAACTAACATTAGACTCCCTCCCCACTTTTTTTTTGTAAAATCGCCACATTTATTTTTTGCCACAACATACAAATCCTGCTATTGCATACTCCATTGGAGATGCCCTGATGGTCTGTGCGAAGATGCACTATTAATTCAGCCGGCAAAGCAGCAAAACTTATGAAAGAGTAGAACTAAATTGTAGATGTTTGCAACAAATTAACTTGGTAGTGCACTGGAAAGCACCTGAACAAGTGCATGTTGATGGTGCGTAAGGCCTGACGGCTGTCTGTTTCATGCACAATCTGGAAAAATCATATACGTACGAGAGTAGTATACAATGGATGTGGGGAAATACTGTGCAAGGACGTGTTTCTGACCAGATGGCGAGCACACATGTTAATTAAGGCATAAAAATGTCAAATTTGGATGTAGTACACCTACACTAACAACAGAGAGCAAATACCTTTTCCCAAAAGGCAAAGAAAAATCTGGCAGAGCCGTTCTTTGCTCTCCTCTCAAGTTACAATGGAAATTTTATTTAATCAATCTTGATCATGAGGCCCCTAAAATAAACCCCGTAGATCTATCAACCTATGGTCAAAATGCATCATCCAAGCTTTCTCCACAGTGCAACCTCGTCCTTACGTACATTAAACACCTTCTTAATTTAATGTTTTCTTTAGAAAAATCCTAAACCTATGGATCCAACAAACCGAATGCAATCTACAGACTGTCTCTCCTGTGGCGGAGCTACCGAAAATATGTTGGGCGGGCCGGATAGTGCAAACAGTGCTACCACACTAGAAATCAATGAATTATTGTTGGTTAAACTTCGTGTAAAACTTTATTTTGCTCCAACCCAGGGCGGGCCATGGCCCTTTCAGCCTTGCTGAAGCTCCACCGGTGTGTCTCTCCCCATCTAATCTCCCCCTTCCCCATTATCTTTGAGGGGCACACCATAATTTCTAATCACCTAAACCCAATCACACAAAGCCACCTCAGTTCTTATGTTCTTATATACGTATCTGTTTTTTGCAAAAAAGGATCTAAATTAGTTATAAGGGTTCAAAGAAGTACAAAGCGACACAAACATAATTTTTTTTTTACATCATATAACCTGCATCACCTAACGACCACTACCACCACCAGAAGGAGCCACCGACGCGCCACTGTTGCTGCTTCCCTACTAGAGCTATAGAGCTAGAAAAACTCTTCCTCCATATTACAGTAGAAAGCTATGCAGAATTAAATCAAGAAAATGACAGTATAGGAAAAAGGCATGAGAAGCAAGTTGGATTAATTGAGCAGCCTGTTTGTGTGTATCCCAAGGCCTTCCAAGATCAATCATGGAAGCAAGCGAAGGCACTGACGTATATATGCACACTTTTAACAGAGCCGCACTAGCTAGTTACGCGCAGCTGGTGCGTACTACTCCCTCCGTTCCAAAATAGATGACCCTACTTTGTACTAAAGTTAAAGTTGAGTCATCTATTTTGGAACGGAGGGAGTACGTGTTATTTCATCTGCCTCATGACTGAGAACATATTCAAGTATGCAACTATGTAAAAGTGCAGGTATTAGTGAGATAATTCATAGTGTTACCTGTTACATTGCATGTGTCACGTGCGCGCCAGATAACCTATGAAAATGGAAGATTACCCAGAACCATAATCCATGTGAAAAACTAGCTGTTATAAGTTGTCGATATGTTTTTTTCTCCAGAAAATAGGCTTTCTTTCTGCTTTATTGATAAAACAAGTACATGGCAAGGTTCACAAAAGTTACAAAATCCAGCATAAACTCCTTAGGGCCACACCATTTGTTTATTGAAAAAAGGGCCACACCATTAGAGAGCCCAAAAACAAAATCTAAGAGGGAACTTTCCGTGAACTAGCACGAATTGTTACGAGCGGGACTGTCCGTGCTCCTCTACCACGTGGTGCAATCTCTGGCTTGTTCGAGCACATGCCAAACAGTTCTCTTGTGATCACCCGATCCATTTCGGACCGGGACTGTTAGGGTGTTGTCCTCTAACAAGGGGACCTGGCCCGCAGCCCTATCTGACACTTGGGTGTCCGCCATAAATGAAGCCAATATGGCCAAACTCTCAATAGTACCTGGCCAATCAAAGACCCCGCACCTCGAGTTAACTTTACTCGTGTCGGGGAGCTGAAACACTACACCCTAGACCACGACAGTGTGTCGGTTTCAGCCGGACCATAATATAATGTGGTTCCTCCTTTAGTGCTCTCCATTGTGAGGGTAACAGTTGAGCACGATTACCTTGAGGGTAGGAGTGTTAGCCTCCCTGCCTCCCTAACAAGGGGAATAACAAGAAGATCTGGCCGGACCCTAATCGAGATCAGACTAGGCTCCACAGTGGGTGCTAAATTTCATTGATTAATGGACTGCAGATCTTACGATCTACATGGATTCATGGAAGGAAAATGATTAATGGACCACGGATCTTACAATCTATATAGAGTCGTGGAAGGAAGTATAGGGGTGTGTGATGCCCGAAGAGATCTCATTGGCGCTGAAGGTGATAAAGTAGTTTTAGCCAGCTTCAGCACGATGGGTTTGTAAAGGGATGGATCACATCATTTTGTGGAAAACCGTAACATCTCAATGTAATTTTCATGGATCTGAATATAAACATCGATCCTCGATCTGCAGTGCTTTAGCACTTACGGAAGTCGAAAAGGCACACTACATTATGGCAGGAATGAAAAGCAATTTGTAGTGCCAATATCCTTGTTGTAAACCATACATGACATTCTAGCCATATAGATAGTCAATGGCCTAATCTTGGGCAACACGTGTAACATCCCAAAATTTCACTTTTGGATATTTATAGAATCATCTCATATGTACGATAACTTTTGAGCATTTTAGATATGTCTCCTATGCATGTTGGGGTCTTGGAAAACATTTTGAGAATTATTACAACTATAGAAGTGTTTTAAGGCAATTAATTTTAAGGCCATGATAGCTTTATTGACATAAAATAAATTTAAAAACATGCATTTGAGCTGGAAATAATTTTCTAGGATTCATAATATTATTGTTTTACAAAAGTAACAATTAGGTTTTTCCAAAATTGAAATAGAAGTTTGCTAAATACATTTACCTATATAAAAGGAATTATGAAAAGATTTAGAATAGCTGTCAGCCAGGCTGAAACGACCTTGGCCCATATAACCTACCATGAACACCGTTTGGCCTTTAGCCCCTACCGACCATTAAATCAAAATCCTCTGTCAACCAGGGTCACGATTCATCTTCTTTCCACTTAGAAGGTTCACCCAAATGCGAACAAAATCATAGTGATGTCGATTTTCCTCCCCCCCCCCCCTACGCTAGGATGATGCACTATAAATACCCATGAGCACTCCGTAGATTCCGCTCCAAACCACAAATTCTCATGCTTAGAAGTTGTGCCACCACCTTTGCCAAGTCAGGCAGCTAACCTCTCCTTTCCGAGCTCCCCATCTGGCCATCTGATCTCACATATGGGCACGAGACTAGATATAATAATCCTGCAAACCGGTACAGTATAAGAACCATAGATATGGGATCTAACAGCTTGAATTAGGTACTTTTAGTTGAATTGGTATCGACATATTAGAAGTGCCATACCACATGTTAATTTCGGTTTCTTTGTCTTATTTGTTGGTAACCGTAGATCTCAAATTAGATGATCTAGGTTGAGCCACGTGACCCCCTAAACCACAAAACTTTGAAATTCTATACATTTTTACCTTCAACTCTGATTGCTATGAGACTTCAAATTGTTCATTATGATATCCTCTATCATGTGACACAAAAATATTAAACTTTAACTACAAAATTTGGTAAAATTCAAATTTGAAACCAAGCCCTCTTTTTTATCATAAGTTGAGATCTATAGCTCCTTTTTCGAGTCATTCAATTTGCATTGTGATCTGGTAGTAGAATCCCAACCAGTAGACACTAGAGAAACCAAGTCTTTACTCTGGACGTGTTGGGTTGGATTCACTATGGCAACACAAACAAATTATGCTTTGACCAACCGAATCCTTGTATGTTCTAGACGACCAGGATATGGCCACCTTCTCGAGATAACCCCATCATATGTTCCTATAACACAGATTGGTTACTAGCTACTCCCTCCGTCCCAAAATAAGTGTCTAAACTTTAGTACAATTGAGACACTTATTTTGGGACGGAGGGAGTAGAAACCAGCATAGTGAAATTTTCCCTCAAATATAGGACCAGTTCATGTTTAATATCCCAACGATATGTTAAGTGGAAGCAGCCAAGCATGCATGCGTCAGAAGACACTAACTAGGGTAGATGAGGCAGTGTGTCCCAAGATATTGCAAAAGTAATTTGGCATTAGAAAAGTGGCGTGGATAACCAAATGATGCAAGGTGCACCCAAACGAGTACTGACCCACACAACATAATCCATGGCTTCCGGCCATATAATTATCTTGCAAATCACTCGCTCTTTTAGCAAAATGTGTTTCGGGTAATTATAAGTTAGTGCATGATTTGGGCAAACATGGGCAGGTCACTTACTGTGATTAAAAGCTATGTATGGCTAACTTTGGGGCGGTAGGAAGAAAGATAAAGGCGGTACAGGACCAACACACTTTGGTTAGCCGATTGTGATAATGCTAATCGCTGACAGGTGAAAGCAGCTGCAACACGCCCTACTAAAGTTGGTAGGCCAATTTGCTCCTTTTCTCTTTTCATTTTTACAAAAGCATCCCTACTTTTATACAAATCGAATATATCAGGTATGCATGAAGATGATAAAATGAAAATAATAACTGGGGCAAGTTTTGTTCAGGATCGGCATCCTACTTATGATCTAACTGTTTCACTATTAATTAGTACCATCAGACTTGTAGGATCAGATAAAGACCTTACCTGTGAGAAATGTCGATTCTTCTGCTAAACTCTGAAATTATAACACACTATCTAAACAAATACTGGTAATTTTGCTCGTGTTTGATTATCTCATTTGTCAAAATATTAGAAGAACCATGTGGTTATATGAGTAGTCTTTTTCGTTCAGTAATCTAGGACTTGCATTTGACCATTTGTACACAACTCTACGGAAATATGTGCTTTAGTCGGTGCATTGTTAACTTGTAATAATATAAAAACTGCTCGCCAAGTGGATCAAATCAACCGCTAATGTTCTGTCAAGATAGGAGCTCACACGCGTTCTTTCATTGTCTGCTACAAAGGAAAACAAGCTTTTGCTTCTATTATTTCCTAGTGGACCAAAGACTGTCTGGTGCACAAGCAAGGCTTGTCCTGATCTACTTATTTCCGAAATAATAACTCTAGAATCTCCTATCTATTAGTATATTATTAAGACGATAGAAAACTAGCGGTCATGATTTATTACTCTAGAGTTCAGATATTTGAACGACTTAGATTCATCTGCATATTTAATACAGCCCATGCAGAAAAAATAAATCGGTGACCTGTACATGGCAAGGCAAAATACAGCGTGACTTTGGCGAGAGACACAGATAATAAAGCAGAGTTACACACGGACACGCGCCAGATTCATTAGATTTCCGGCAAGCATACGCATGTATCCCAACGCAGTCAAACGCATATAGTCTCCGTCTACATAGATACAAATATTGTACTCCCTCCGTTCCCAAATATAAGTCTCTTTAAAGATTCTAACAATACATACGGAGCAAAATGAGTGAATCTAGACTCTAGAATATATCTACATACATCCGTATGTTGTAGTCTTTTTAAAATGTCTAAACAAACTTATATTTAGGAATGGAGGGAGTATATGCATTGTTTGGCAGATATAAAGGCTGTCACGTGCAACCAGTATCACGGACATGTGAAGGACATCACGTTGTGGTGTATCGGGGAAACAAAAACAAGTAATCAATTTCAGTTAGATTGTATAATCGGAAAGAAGAAGAAAACCCCGCAAAAAAAGGAAAGAAGAAGAAAAACGCAGGCACGCTAGACATACCATTAGAAGGACATTATGTTGTGCTAACGTGGAAAGAAAAAAGTATTCAATTTCGGTTAGGATTGTATAATGAGAGAGAGTAAAAAAGCAGGCACGCTACACATATACCTGAACCAATCTCACGTTCTAGAGGAACTTAAAGTTTATTGGAAGTCTATTGCCCTAATAAAAGGGATGTACTATAGGCATAGAAAACGGTAACACAACGCAGCCTTAATTAGGCACTACTTCGATTGATCGATCGATATTGCTAACACTGACAAGATTTGATATTATCAAAAAGGAAAGGGAAGCAAAGCAATTTTGCATTTTCTCTTCGGCTTTGCAATATCACAACTCTAAATTAGGCGATTCACTTTTGATAAATTCCAACAAATGCAAATGAACAAAATTTCTTGGCTTTAAGACGACATTAACTTTACTTAAAAACATTAAAAAAATATGAAAATCATATAGATTAATTTATATAAGAACATAATGAATTAGATTGTGTGTATAACTTGATAGAGATAAACCTCTTATTGTTGGATGTATAAAAGGGCAACTTGACATTCTAAAAAATGCCGAGTAAATGAAAATGGAAAATAATAATTTTTATTTACATGACTTCTAGGTGTAGTCCAAAATAGAATTATACAATATCCAAGTAGCTAACGTTGTTGGATTTATATATGAAAAATAGAATTAGCAAGTTTTCAATGCATAGCCTCCAATATGTTGTGTGGTTTCAAATGTTAGGATAATACGGTGGGAGAAGTGGAAGAAGTGGTTAACGAGAGTACATTGGCGCACACATTAATCAGTTGTCACTAGCAGAGTTCAAGATGGTGAGAAGCGATAAGCGAAGATGCTGGGTCAGAAGAAGTACAACTTTTAAAAGGACCGCATACACATAATACGAAAGATGTTCGGTGTGAAAAAATGACATACGGATGCCAACATATTACGTGCGCAAGTGATCATATATTATGTGACAGAAGAAAAATGATTTTCCAGGTAAAATAACAGAGGTTGATGAAATAATTTTTGTGAAGTGTAATAAGTCATGTTGATCATGTTTAACAATATGTAGACCCTAAATAAGGAAAAATTGCATCAAAAGTGAGTGAAATAATGTTTTTTTCAACTTTCAATAAATACACATACAACAATAATTAAATTGCATAGACTGTTAAGAAAATAAAAAGTTTAATAAGGTGAGCATCTGCGGAAGCATGCATCTGAGATTTGATCATGCACCAATTGTAAGTGCAACTACACAACACAAAGGGAAGGGCTGGTGGAAGGAAACAACATTGAGTTTAGATATGAGCCATCGATTTTATTTTCAATCATCACTAGAAATTCTCAACTAATATATACACCAATGAATAAAGAAGAAGGATTAAAGAAACAAATGAGAAATTAATATGAAACTATATGGTCTCACTTGCACACTAAGGAGTGCAATGCCTCGGTCCTCTATTGGCACCTGTAAATATGTGAGAAGTACATATAAAACAATATTACAAATTTAGCCATGCAAATGCACGAGTCACCCAGATAGTTTGATATATGAATTAAAACAAACACTGATTTCAGTATGTATGTACTACCAAGTCCGAAGATGGCTAAATTTCAAAACACCTTCGACAAAAATTTGCAGTTTTATGTGCATATTATTCAACTTAGTAATAGATTCTCAAAATATTTTGGAACAATTAGCCAAATTTTTCAAATAAAAAATAGTTATATATCTAATGATGGATGAAATTATTAATAAGCATTCTTCTTCCATGTATTAATTTGGTTTATCCAAATGAAGGAATATAACTGGTTTGGCGCCCATCGCCCATAGCGTGTCTTATAACCGTAGGGTAGGAAAAACAGCTTTAGCGCGCACCCATCGCCTGGTTTGGCGCGGCGCGCACCGACCGCTCCAGCAGCCGCGCTAAAATGCAGCGCGCGCTCATTCTACAAACTGGAAATGTAGGCATTGGAAGCATAAAAACTAGATATATTGCATAGATTTTAAACGATACAAAGGTATTTTACATCGGAAACATAGATTGCATAATAATAAACGACAAACGATAAAAAACGAGATAGATTGCATAAAAAAAACTACTCTAAGTCGCTATCATCATCACCATTATCATCCTGGGCGGTGTCGTCCGAGGTATCTAGCCAGATGTCCAGCCACTGATCATCGTCCGGCGTGAAGAACGACTGCCCACCTGCTGCAAGGAGATCGGACTGCGCATTCGCCAACGCCTTCCGCCGACACTTGTCCAACCGCTCCTCGCGGCGCCTTCGCGTGTCCTCCTCGCGGCGCCTTGCCCAGTAGACCTGCTCGTAGGCGACGTCCTCCGGGTGGCGCCGGCGCCACTCCGCCATGACCCGCTCGTCCTCGTGGGCGACGAGGAGGCGGCGCTGCCGCTCGGCGTGCTCCGCATGGTCTTGCGCCATGTTCAGACGAGGCGGTGGGGCGACGTCGAGCGCCTGCTGGAGCGTGTACACATCTTGGAAGTTCATCTGGCCGCGCGGCCGGCTTAGGCGCCACGCCGCCACGTCGTACGCGCGGGCGGCCTCGTGCGCCATCCCGTAGGTGCCGAGGGCGAGCCGGAGATCGCCGGAGCGTATCTCTGAGTAGTAGCCGCCGTTGGGGCGCAGGCGGACGCCGCGGTAGCCGGACGCTCCTCGGCGGTGCGGCGGCATGGCGGCGCGTGGCAGAGAGGGAGAGGAAGAGGAGAAGAGGAAGCATGGAGAAGGCGTGTGGCACGCGCCGCACTTTATAGGCGCGCCGGAAGCGGGGCGCAAAAAATGGCGTGCGAGCTGGCGCCTTTTCACGCACGCGCACAAACGGTTCCCGCGCGCGCGTGTTTCCCGCCGCCGCCGGGGCGCGGCAAAACGCTCCGCGCGCGCTAAAAGCTGGGTTTACCCCGCGCGCGCGTCGTTTGGCGCGGCCGTTGGAGATGCTCTAAGTATCTATCAACTGTACTCATAAGATCAGGGTACACATACCATTCATAAAATGATTGTATGTGCGTGTACGTAAGCATCTATATCTGTATTCTGCTTCCAAAGAAATACTGCAGCGTGTAACAAATTAGTTTCTGGGCTGCTCCAGTACCCCCCCCCCCCCCCCCCCCCCCCCACACACACACACCACCCCTAAGTTCCTTCCATGCCTCATCACCATCACCTTGGCTCTGGCCATTCTCACCGTCCTAGCTGCCATGGCTGGCCACAATGTCACATGGCCGGCTCAGTCGGCCACATCGTCCGTTACTCTGGTGACGTATTCATGGAGTTATCTCTCTCTCTCTCTCTCTCTCTCTCTCTCTCATTTTCCGAGATAAGCTTGTGGAGATACTTGTGTGGCGCTCATGCTTCTGGAGATATTCGTCCCATGCTGTTTCAGAGCAGTTTATGTGCCTTCCTAGAAGACGATCCTATTTACGTTGCGTTGTCGCAATCTCCGACCTGTCTGAACAAGCGAGTGGACAATTCTGTATGCTTGGAGCACACCGTTTATATTGGAATATCTTGCACTGCCTTTTGTTAATATCTTAATTATTTGAATTATGAGGCCATGACACCGATCCTTTAGTGAATCTTTGCGGGAAGCCACTGAAGTTTTTGTATATTTTTTAAAGCATTAACCTCTGAGGGTGACTTCATAATGTCACATGTTGGAATCCCTTCCGCTGAAGTGTATAGGTAGGATCATTGTAGAACAGCCTTTTTCATCTCAGGCCCACGTGTACTACCACAAATATCTCTCCTGAGAATATTCGCCCATCCAGGATCTTCTTCATTTCTTGACCTGAAATAATTCTGCTTTGCTGAGACGGGACATTGGTTTAATTGATCTAAGTTACTCAGCTGAAATGGGCATTTTTTTTAGCTATATAGTTGCTGTACATGAGAAAGCTACTACTGCTTGACCATCCGCTGGTTCCTATTCCTTTCCCTTTTTGCGAACGACCATCCGTTGCTTCCTGACAGTCAGAATAGGTTAATTGAAGGACTAATTAGTTAGTGGTTCCGAAGGCTCCAAAGTGCATCTTCGAGTTGCAAGAAATCTCTAGGTTGCTTCTGCAGTCAGCCACTGATGAACCGTGGAAAATAAATTGGTTTGGCTTTGCCACGTCACCTTTTAGCAACCATGTGCAGTGTGAAATGGCATCAGCTAGTACGTACGAAGGGCTATAATACAGCCGGCAAAGCATGCAAAACCGATGAATACTAGGACCAATTTGTAGATGCATGCAAACCTCACAGTGCACTAGTAAACCCCTGAGTAAGTGTACGCTAATGGCGTGAGCCTGGCGGCTATCTATTTCTATTGCATACACAATCTGCAAAACCATGGACGACGGAAAGTACGCCGTAGATGTGGGAAATAATGTGCATATGGCCGTGTTTCTGACCAGATGGTACAAGAACACCAACAACAGAGATCAGACACCTTTTCCCAAAAGGAACAGCAAAACCTAGCGAGCCGTTCTTTGTTCCTCTCAAGTTCCAATGGATGTTTCTTTACTCACTCATGATCATGAGGCCAAAGATTTCTATGCAATCAATCAACCCATGGTCAAAAAGCGTCGAAGTTTTTCTGCTACCGTGGAGCCTCAGCCTTACGTACTGCATTACGTTAAATATCTTCCTAATTTGCTTTTATCCATTACGGTAGGAAACTATGTATCAGTAAATCAGGAGTAACTGAGCTGCTTGTTTATGTGTGTCACCGAAGCCTTCCAACATAGATCATGGAAGAAAGCATAGGGGGTAATACTAACGTATACAGCTCACAGCCGCAAAAAAAACGTATACAGCTCATACATACGTGTTTTTTTTTTGTGTGGAGACATACGTGTTGTTTCAGCTGCCCTAAAAAACTGCATTGTGACTGGCACGGCATTCAAGTATGCAACCGTGCAAATAATCGCTTGATAACTCCCAACGTGACATACATGTTTCACGTGTGTGACTGATAACCTGTGGTGTAGTTGTTGGTGAATGTTACCATGATCTGGCATTAATTCAACTGATGTCTGCAAGTTATACATGGTAATTCCTAAAAATAAACTTCTCATCTGATGATGTTTTGTGGTAGACCAAATGCTATATATTAAAGTTAACCATCCCTTAAAAGGCCATTCTTACAAAAAAAAAACACTGGTCCTTGGGGAAATCGAAAATGAATTCATCATGCAATCGATGACAGTAGCAGCGAAGATCGATGCCACCTTTGGACCCCCGAAACACCATCCGAGCAAGAGAAATATTGTTCATGCAGCACCTGGGAGGGAGCTGATTGGAGTGAGAATATGACAGTGACGATGATCTGGCAAATAGAATAGTGTCCGAGAAGAAGAAGGCAGTGAAGAGGGTTGGACGACCACCCCAAATTTCGCCAGACATATGTTGGGGGAAATGCACTGACAAGATCACAGACGACACTGAAGTTGGCGAAATAGGAGACTGAGTCATAGAATCAAGTCACCAAGGGACGTCGGCCATTCTGCCGAAAGACACCTTCGAAGACCGAATGCATGACAGGAAGACAAAACCAGATCCACCGATCTAGGCGACCACCATCCCTCTCAATGCTACTGGCGAGAGACTCACCGATGAGGTGGACCAGGAGTAGAGGAAACCTTGTTCTTAATAGGCACAACGCCGAAATTGCCACCGCTGCGCCACCGTTGGGAGGATCGTAGCACTACTATTAGGATACCTAACTATATCACCACATCGCAAATCCGTGGTCCCCGCCCCCTCTGTCGCCGAAGCGGCAAACGAGAGAGGATGAGACCTGAGGACTCATCAGTGCGGAGGGGGATCGATGAATCAGTGGAAAATATGGTTACAAGAGGAATTTTCATTCTGGGTCGTAACATCTGAAATTTACAGGAGCTATATTTCGACACTGGTTTGAGCCTCTTAATTGGACGCATGACCAATGGGGGGAGAGGGAGTTGTTAACCTTTTGTGGCTCAGCGGTTGCTATAGCTCTCCAGCGTTGCCGGTGTGGCTAAGCTGGTGTTACCGGATAACTTGAAGTGTACAAAATTTTCCCTAATATATCCATGCCAGGAATTGGGAGAAAAAGAGTCTACCGAGAAGATAGGCACTTTGTGTCATGGATGTTGATGATTATCCTGTCCTTTGTTTAAGGCGCTACCATGGCTGTGATTGATGAGGAATAGTTTGTGTGTGCCAATGGAGTCACACACCATAAGGATGCACACCTTTTTGGCTTCCATGTTAGCACTATATAAACCCATCCCAGCTCCAGCTCCCTTCATGCTCTCAAGCAACTACCTCGAGTAGTAAGCTGACACTTCTTCTCTTCCCATTGAACCATCTATTTTGTCTTCCTTGCGAGGGCTATATAAACCCATCCAACCTCAAGGGAGGTAGAAGTTGAAGCTTAGCTATTACCCAAGCTAGCTTGGTAGAACTATCACATTCTGATATCCTCACCAACTCCAGAGCTAATTAAGATTTTGCAATGGGTGGTCTCTCCCTTGAGCACCCGTGGGCCTTTGCCTTTGGCCTCCTAGGTATACTGCTGTCCACCTGAATAGTTGAGTATCTTTTAAGAGTTCTTATTATTTCCTTTTCATTTTCTTTTCATTCTGATTTCACAATATGTTTTGGCAAAACTAATACTCTTAGGCGTCCCCTACTTGGGGAAGTATGTTGTGTATCCAAGACAACAATTACACTATATAGCTAGGTAGTGCGGATTGCACCATGGGATACCTGGGATCCTTCCTCTTTTGAGTAAACTAGTATATCTAGAATAGTTCATTAGTCGTTGGAGGTGGCGAACAAAAGGGAAAGCAAGATGTATAATAAACTAACTAAAGCAAGATGTATAATAAGCATGGTGTTGTGTCACGCAGACAAGTTACTGAAAGCTCGCTAAGTGGGGATTAATTGTACTTGTAATACGTACACGTGTCTCCTTGTTCTCGCTGCCTAACTGTCATCGTACTGCTTCCATGCAGGCAACGTCATCTCCTTCATGACCTACCTGGCCCCACTGTAAGCCTCTCGATCGCGCTCAACATCGTTTCTCTCTCTAGCTTAGTTTCACGAGAAACTAATGGTGCATGGGGGCATGGGATGCAGGCCGACGTTCTACCGGATCTACCGTAGAAAGTCGACGCAGGGGTTCCAGTCGGTCCCGTACGTGGTGGCGCTCTTCAGCGCGATGCTGTGGATCTACTACGCGCTGCTCAAGTCCGACGAGCTCCTGCTCATCACCATCAACTCTGCCGGCTGCGTCATCGAAACCATCTACATCGTCATGTACCTCGCTTATGCGCCAAAGCAAGCCAAGGTACTCATAACTCAGCTGCACACATGCATGCATGTGTCCACCCTTCTTCATAGTTTGGGCATTTTGAGTGAACTGGTTTGTGCTGACACAAAATGCGTGACATGCAGCTCTTCACGGCGAAGATCCTCCTCCTCCTGAACGTGGGTGTGTTCGGCCTCATCCTACTTCTCACGCTGCTGCTGGCGGGGGGCGAAAAGCGCGTAATCATGCTTGGGTGGGTCTGCGTCGGCTTCTCCGTCAGCGTCTTCGTCGCGCCCCTCAGCGTCATCGTGAGCACCTGCCTGGCCTCTCTCACACATATTAGTTTGTGGTGATCCACCATGATTGATTGATTATAATCGATCTATTTGTGCAGCGTCTTGTGGTGCGCACCCGGAGCGTGGAGTTCATGCCCTTTTCACTCTCCCTCTCTCTCACCGTCAGCGCGGTCGTCTGGTTCCTCTACGGCCTCCTCATCAAGGACAAATATGTTGCCGTATGTGAACAACACAAATTATCTCTCAATTCCAATCTCAAACTTTCTATTTGACTTTAGTGTTGGTGTTGAACATGCAGCTTCCCAACATCCTCGGGTTTGCCTTCGGGGTGATCCAGATGGGGCTCTACGCTCTCTACTGCAACGCCACGCCCAGGCCGGCGCCAAAGGAGGTGGATGCACCCATGCCAGAGCACGTCATCAACGTCGCTAAGCTCGGCCCGGCAGCTGCCATGGAGCTCAACACACCAGCTGCCGTCCGGCCACCAACCATGGAGAACATCGTGGCTTGTGCCAGCGGCCAGACCAAAGAGATCAGCCAGCGTCGAGAAGGTTGACATGGCTACCAATGTCGAGCATGCCTAGGCAGGCAGGCCCCATGCAGCCAGAGCCTCTCCTGGGGCCGGTGTGGTGGAGAGATTCTTAGCACAAATGATACTGTAGTTTGCTATAGCTACTGTAGCTATTTGGGCTTGCCTGAGACCTTTGCTGATCCAGGTTCCATGCACGCATGCATGAGGATGGGGGCGTGTGATTTCCACCGTTAATGTTCCTTTTCTTGCAAACTGTTACTGTTCCTAGTTGCTCGTTGTAAGGGTTATTTTATTTTGGTAGTATTCATTGGCATCGACTGTCCGATCACTTCGAAGCAATAATCTTGTTATAAAAATTACCATTTTCTTGCGAACCAACGTGTGGTTGGATGGTTAGGAGGACGGTGGTATCCCCAGCCCACCATAAGATTTTCGATGATGCGTGTCAGTGAAAGAACACGTTTTCGTCGACTAGGATTTCTTGGACTGAATCCGCCTTTCCAAGAGCATAACTTCATCTCTTGGAGTGCAATGTGAGTAATAGAGTGTCTTTCTTTTTAGAGGAAAGCAAGCAGTGCACATGTGAATGGGATGGGTCTTTATTGCGTCCGACTCATCTCACCTTACTTCTTTTCCGCAAGACCTTTTCTTTATTTTCGAGGCAATTTTCCACGAG
Source organism: Triticum urartu (assembly GCF_056163025.1). Classification (NCBI taxonomy): domain Eukaryota; kingdom Viridiplantae; phylum Streptophyta; class Magnoliopsida; order Poales; family Poaceae; genus Triticum; species Triticum urartu. Next base: position 8,775,256 of record NC_141878.1, on the reverse strand, counting down.
AGCTGAGATGGAAGAAGCTTTCGCCTAGAACGTCTGCTGTAATGGGCCGCCCATTTGTGCACACTTAAAACAAGGGAAATCGGGAAGAAGGGAGCAGGAAACTGAACCCAGATCCTCATTGTTGGGTAGCGCTGGTACGTAGCCTTTGAGGGACTGTTGAGTTCATGGTGAAATACATGGCGCGATCAACTTGAGTGAAAATAGACAGTTTTTTCGGTGGTTTTCCCGATATTTTCATGTTTTTAATAGTTTATCTTTTTTTCTCTTTTTCACTAGGTTTATTTTTTCTTTCTTTTTCCTTTGTTTTCTTCGGTTCTCTATGTTTCTTTCTTGGTTTTCACTAGATTTTTTTTTCTTTTCTTTCTTTTATCTTCTTCTTCATCGGTATTATTTCTTTCTTTCTCGTGTTTACTTGTTTTTCATTGTTTTTTTTGGTTTTCACTGTTTCCATTCTTTTGCATTGATTTTTTTTTTCAGATTTACATTTTTTTTGTTGAAGCAAGAGGGGCCGGCATGCTGCTGTGGCAGTGGACGGCGCTTGGAATCCCAATCTGCTCTCCTGCTAAATCATCACTGTGGAGAGCTCTTGCACATGGTCTGGATTTGATCCATCAGATTCTCTTCGAGCTGTAGGTTTTGTGCCAAGTCGTTTGCTAGATTATAATAACCCAAGCGCTGCAAATACCCGATGACACAAAATAAGGTGCCTACAAAACAAATCCCATACTGAGGTATAGTACGGAAATTTTGATTAAATTCTCCCACAACTAAATGCTTAAAGAACACTCAGGAGCTGATATATCTCCTTCCAGAGCCGGTTAACAGCACAAACCCCCCATCTAACAACTACACAAGATCGATCACTCCAAATTTGCCAATGAAGCCGAGGGATCATATGTGGAAGAAACCTTCCTAAGGTATGGTGAAAGTTAACGTTGATGCAGCTTTTCATGCAGACACAATCTTGGGAGCAAGTGGAGCTGTTGTTCGAGATGACAAGGGAGATTTTATTGCTGCGGCTTCTTGGTTTATACCGCATGTTCGGGATGTTGATTTGGCTGAGCTCATGGCAATACGGAATGGTATTTATCTTCTGTCAAGTATTGGATGCACTAAAATAGAGGTAGAATCAGACTGCTTGTTTGTGGTCGAGCCAGAAGAAACCGCAGTATGACATGTTGATGAGCACGCTGCTACTCCACTCAGCGAACCACGGTAGCTATTGTAGTTCCAGGCTTCCAGCTGAACTGGCCATGGGCTAACGGGCGGCCTTTTCCCTCCTACCTTGTCGAGGAACCTAAAGAATGCCTCTGATGACCATGTGTGGTCGTTGCTGGCACTTGGTCTGTTGGCCTTTTGCTTCGACTGCGCTCAAGCCAATATCTTGGCTCCATTTGTGACGAGCACGATCTGGCGCCCTCCCTCCACCGACCGCGCCAGGAGTTGGGAAAATATCTCATGAATGCGCCACTGAGCCGGACCACAGGGCACAGGGTTTTGAGCGGAATAGAACTAGCATGATCATAGACCTACTACTACACCGGGACCAACAGCTCGCTGATCAACCGGAAAATAAAACTACTAAAATTAAATTGTTCTAAAAAAAAGTTCTTCAACAATGGACGCACATCTGCTTGAACTTGAGACTGGAGCCAGAAACGATTGAATCACAAAGTGCTCCTGAATGTTGGAACCCAAGCCGTCAAATTCATCTCATAGGGGATGTTCTTGTCTATGTACTGGAGCCGAGAATCCGAGAATGACCTCACGATCTCCATGAAGCGTAAGTCGAGCCAGAAGAAACTGCAGCCTGAACTGATGAGGACCTCTCAGCGAAACACACTAGAATGAGCCTGCCTCGCTTCGTCACTGGCCTGTTTCCGCCCTCCTTGTCCAGGAACAGCGAGATTGCATCCTTGTCGATCACTGCCTCTGGTCGTTGCTGCCACTTGGCTGTTTGCTTGGACCAAGCTGACATCTTGTTACCATCCGTGACGAGCACAATTAGGCTCGTGTCCACCGACGATGTCGCCAAGAGATGGTTGACCCACTCTTTGCGGCCAAAGCTCTCCGGTAGCATCGTCACCGTCAAATGCGCCGTTTTGACATGGAGCTTGAGCACGTAGGCCGAGGTGTTGCTCATGCACAACCAGTGCACAGTGCCGCCAGTGACCAAGGCCCTGCCGAGGCCTCCCTGCAAGTAGCTGCCAGACAGGTTAGGAGCCCACACCTCGGTGCAGCTGCCCCACACGCCGTGCTCCGATGAGAAAGTCAGGAGCCGAAGGTGGCGTCGATGGTGGTGTTGTGAGAGCTCTAGGTATGCTATGATCACTTGAAAATGCCGGCCGACGGCGGCCACACCCTCCTTGTCGTTGACCCCGATGAGCAAGACATAACTTATGCACCCAGCGTCCACATGGTCCACACCCACAGGGAAGGCCGGTTGAGATGGCAAGGTCTGGCTGCTCCGGGTGGCCGGGTCGCACACGCGGAGCTCTTGGTCCACGCGGGTGAGGACAAGCCCTGTCGGGCGACGCGAGGGGTATACCGCCGCTGGAGACCCTGCGCAGCCTGGTGGCGTCCTGCACTGTGGTGTCGACCAGGAACACATATGCGTCGTACGTGAAGATCAGGTGGCCGTGCAGGAGGGAGGGCACGAAGCGGTCGCCGTGCCGGAGGCGGAGGCGGCCGCGGAGGCCGGTGTCATCCTTGATGCGCAGCGCATGTCGACATACGTAGAGGCGCAGCGCACGAGGGTGGCCGGGTCGCTGCGCGTCGCGATGTCCACCAGCACGTCCAACGGCTGTCGTCTGCCGCCGTCCTGTTGCAGGTTGAGTCCGCGATCTGGCGGCGGCGCCGCCGCCACCTGCCATGGTCGATGGATGACTCTAGGTGGGGAATTCAGTCTGGGACAAGATCCGATCAGTCCCGATCGACGTCGTACAATTAGCCTAGGGCGAGGGACAGCCTTTGCTCCGTTTCTCCTACGCTAATAATGTGGGATTAGAGGAAAAAACTGCGATTTGTTTTCTAATTGTTGTGTCTCTCCGACGCTAATAATATGGGATTGGTTGTTATCTAGCCCCATTAAGACTCTATACGTGGTGGTATCCTAAGAAAATAATTACGGATTCTTTTCATAAGAAAATATTGCTTCCAACGTTATTCTGATTTGCTTTTTTTTACATATAAATGCAATCACAGATTTTTCTTTTTGCGAAAATGATGGAGATCTATTATAAAAATTCAGCGGAACTACAAAACATCTCAAACATAATAAAAACTACATTGAGATTGCAGGACCCCCAAACAATCAATACTACCGTCAAAACGAGCCGCCAACTCGCCGATGTTGCCTCTACGATACCGGAGTCGGCTTGACCTTGTCGATGATAGTGAGGAATTCTTCGTGCACATGTCCCTAAGGACGAGCGCCCTCAATCCGCAATCATCGCATTGAACCCTTACATAGATCTGAAGCACCTGACACCAAAATTCGCCACAAGACTAGAAACCCTAACCTCACCGCCCCAAAAAGATGGCAGGAATCTACACCGGAGCTCCGTCGACTACGTCCAAATAGATGTACTCGAGGAGGATCAAAGCCCGCAAGACAAACTCGAAGAAGTAGCACCACCATCTGCTCGAGCACCGTAGTTGCAAGGACCGGAAATCCCTAACCTAAACTCCTAGCTGGAGCAGAGGTGCCGAGATTCCCTTCCCCGCCACCGTCCGCCGGAGCGGCAAGCAGAGGGAAGGCGAATCTATGGTCTCGTCATTGTAGTTTGGAGAGAAGAGTTTGCCCTAGCCGCCTAGGGTTAGGGAAGATAATAACTGACTAAGTACAATCGCAGATGGTCATTTACAAACAATGGTCTCGAATTTTTTAAATTTAAATTTACTTTCTTGTGAGCGGTATTTGCTTTCATGCAAATATTGTAATGATTGTTTTCGTGTCTGCGTGGATTAAAAAGAAATTTGCTTCCATAGTGAAAGAAAAGTTTGCCGTTCCCTCAAAAAAAGAAATGTTTGCCTCAATTTAATACACTACTACATTTTTTCAATAAGAAATACAATAGAAAACACATCTTACACATAATCAGATAATTCCATCAGCGAAACTATTGCCTCAAACCTACAGTTTTCACGAACTGCAGCTGAGCGTGGCTTAGATGGTTAGATTCCTTGTGGTGAATCCAACCCACTAGGGATAGTCCTATACTTAGCACCGTGATTGATTTCAGGCTTTCCGACGTTGTTCTTCTGGTGGGAGAAGACTTCCCCATTGACTATGTGCCGTCTGTGCTGACTTCGTGAATCTGAAGACGTGATGTCGGCTCTGTATATCAGAGATACTGATAGGAGTAGGGTGTGCCTACATGTGTTCATAAGAGTGAGTATATGTGGGCATCTACTATTCTACTATGTTAAACAACCTTGATACAACTTAATTTTATTTGCATAGAACACTTAACTATTTCATATGTCATGATTATACACTCTTCATCCGATTTGGTGATGTGCCTCTAAATAAATAAATTTTGTCAAATTTTTTTTGTTAGACTCCACGGGACCACAAACGCCTCCAAGGAATAAAAAAGGGCACTGCGGTTTCCTTTAAGGGCTCCGGTGGTGTCGGTTCCTATTGGAAATATGCCCTAGAGGCAATAATATTGTGTTATTATATTTTTATATTCACAATTAAGAGTTTATAGTCTATGCTATAACTGTTATGATCCTGAAATATGCAATTCAGTGGAAAACTCATATGCACGTGTGGAATGATAAACGGTAAAATAAGGAGTCTCGCCTCTGAGACTAGCTCAAATGTTGTTGGTGATCATTTTTTCTGCATCTTAGGATATCTTTAAGTGTATTGATAGTCCTAAAACAACATTGAGAGTACGACTATAGAAGAACTATTATATTAAATCATCCCAAACTTAAATGTTATACTTTGAAATTATATTGTCAGAAGTCAATTGTTATAACACGGAGTGTTAACATGTGATTTAGTTTCTTAGACCATGAGAGTATCATAGTGATAACTTATATGTTCAAACGTCGTCTGTAACATGGTGATTATAACGATAACTTATAGGTTCATCAGGAAGTTCGGCAAGGGACTAGATACCTCTAGAATGGAATATGCTGCTCCAACGATGAACAGATATTCTTAGGCCCCTCTTGGTGTGACAGCGTCCATCATTGTCTGGCCAAACATAGGTGACTATGCCATTGGGATGCCGAAACATGTCAACGACAAAGAAGAACATAACCGGTAATGAGGAGACCGATATAGTGAGCATGTGTATGACTCAAGCGGATACTGATATATCTCTCGTCGTGTTTTGTAAATTATGGCAAAGCAACAGAAATAGCATAGGATAACCAGAGGTTCACTTGAATGTCATTCGTTCACTCATAGGGATCGATATGGATGTCCACGGTTCAGCTATCGATCACTAAACGAAATGTGTTGTGTTCATGTCTATGTTTTACCGAACAACATGGAGCCTAGAGAAAGGAAGAGGGAACAATGGACCCGGGGCCCCAGCAACGTAGCCAAGCGGGAGGAGCCTACCTCACTGCCGATGCAGAAGCCGACCGAACATGGCAACCCGGACAATCTGGGCCAATACTGGCCTGGTCGGGCCTAGATGGGACCGCGAAGTCCTCCCGCCATGCTGCAAAATGTCGGTTCCCAACGCCGCCGCCGCCCGGAGACCGCTGCCGCCCAAAAGGGCCTAGATCTAGGCCTAGCGAGCGCCGCCAGCCGAGCTCCCACACCACCGTGTCACTTCCCAGCCAACGGCCTCGCCCCGCAACTAAGGCACCCGAGGCCCACTGGAACCACCCTGCTAAGCCAGACCGTCACCGGCTGAGCCACTCCGCCACCAGAAGGAGCCCATTGCCCCTACCGTGTGCCTGAGGAAAGACCAACCCGCCACCGCTGCCATCGCGCAGGCAAGGCCTCGGCAGACCATGCATGCGGGGATGGCAGGGGAGGAGGAGGGGGAGGGGGGCTGGAGGAGAAGGATGTTCAATCGATACAAAATGGTGAGAAAATTCTCAAGCAACCAGGTCAAAAGAAAAATAAAATGACATTTGAGCAGGAGACACAAGTGCTGCTAACCCAACACTGACCATGAAAACAGGAGACGCCACACCTAACAAGAGGCACCCAAGACTAATGAACATCAATGGAACCGCGCCGCCTTGAGAAACCACCGGACACCTAGTATCGAACACACTAAGCCATCTCTAGAGGTGGAAGACTCACCGTGAGACTAACCGTCGCCTCGAGCCGTGGATCGCTGCTCCTCCTAGGAGATAGCAAGAAATGAGAAAGGATACCACAGGGACACATGTAGAAGATAGAAGATCACTGAGATCACCCCACGTCAAAGTCGAGAGCGCTACATGATAGGATAAGGTATGCCCAAAGTTGCTAGTCAGCTACAATAGAACCGGGGCTCCATGTTGTCGTCCTCGAGAGGTTTATGACGCCAAGCGCCACCGTCGTCGAGCAAAAGAAGAAGGACTCGGAACCGCCGCCAGCACCACGACCATGTTGCATCCACTAGAGTTCATCAATGAAATGAGCTGCCTCTTGTTCATAGTTTCCTTTTTCTATGCTGAGGTGGAGACAACACTTCTTCCACTACCACCATCTCCTTGCAGCCGCTGTTAGTGCAGTCTTCAGTAAAGGACCGGCATTGCACACCACTATTTCAGATATAAATTTTTGATTAACTTCTCCAACAATTAATCGTTTAAAAACATTTAATAGTTGATATATCACTTTCAAGAACCAGTTAAGAACACAAAACCAGTCTTTAGACAGCATATGCACTTTATTAGTAAAAAAAGAAAACTAGCAAAACCATAGAGCAACCATTATGCGAATGGGGCAAATAAAAGTACTTAAATAAAATCATTTTTCTTAGCACATGCATCCAAAGTTGTCGAACAAACACAATGTAAAGTCGAGATTGGAAAGGGAAATGAAAACGAATGAATCAAAAAGTACTACTGAATGTTGGAACCCAATCCGCCAAATTCATCTCATAGCCGATATTCTCGTCAATGTACGGGATATCGCGATCCCAGAACCACCTCACAATCTTCATAGACCGCAGGTCAAGCCAGAAAAAACCCCAGTATGAATTGATGAGCACGGTGCCGCTCCGCTCACCAAACCACAGTACATTAAGGCCCCGTCCCGTTGACGGCAGCCTGCTTCCGCCCGCCTTGTCGATGAACCGCAACATTGCCTGCGTCCCAATCACCACCTGTGGTCGTTCTTGCCACTTGGCCGTTTGCTTCGACTGCGCCCAAACAAATATCTTGTCGCCATCCGTGGTGAGCACAATGGGGCTCCCGCCCGCCACCGGCGTCGCCAAGAGTCGGTGGTGTGACCAGTCCCGGGCGAAGCATTCAGGGAGCTTCGTCGCTGACACGTGTGCTGTTTTGACAAGGAGCTTAAGGACATAGGCCCCGGTGTTGGTCGTGCACAACCAGTGCATAGCACCACCGACGACGATTAGGGTCCTGCCGAGGCCTCCTTCCAAGCGGCTGCCCTGCAGGTTGTGAGCCCGGATCTCGGTGTAGTGGCCCCACGTGCCGTGCTCCGACGAGAAAGTTTGGAGCTGCAGGTTGCGGCGGTGCTGTGACACGTCTAGATATGCCATGACCACTTGAAAATGCCAGCCAACGGCGATGGCACCATCATCGTTATCGCCCCCGACGACCAAGACATAACTTATCTCCCTAGCCGGCACGCTGCTCACACTCACAGGGAAGGCAGGTTCAGGTGGCAGGGTCTGGCTGGTGGCAGTGACCTGGTTGCAAACGCGGAGCTCTCCGTCAACGCGGAGGAGGGCGAGTCCATCGCGCGACGCGAGGGGGACGCTGCTGATGGTGGTGGCCCTGTGCATTGTGGTGTCGTCCGCAGCGGCGGTGTCCACCAGGAACAACTCCTTCCGATGGTGCCCGCGGATCAGATGGCCGCGCAGGAGGGGGAGCACGAAGCGGTCGCCATGCCGGAGGCGGAGGCGGCCACGGAGGCGGATGTATTCCTTGACGCGGCAACGCATGTCGACACACGTCGCGGCGCAGCGCACAAGGGTGGCCGGGTCGCTGCGTGCCGCGATGTCCACCAGCACGTCCAACGGCAGCGAGGCTGTGGTCTGCCTCCGCCCTCTTGCAGTTGCAGGTTGCGTCCGCGATCTGGCGGCCATTGTCGATGGTGGCTCTACGAGGGAGTTGAGTCCGGCGTCAAAAAAGTTCCGATCCGTCCCGATCGAGGTTGTAAAATTTGCCTACGAGACGAGAAGTAAATATAGCCCTGCCGTTCCGTCTCTCCGTCTTATTTGTTTTCCAGTCCGATGCCAATGAAGCTGCTGCTTGTGCTTGCAATGTTAGATGGGCTTTCTTGTGTAAAGTCCTGCTACTTATATACCAATCAGTTTTTGTCCGGCTGCACGTACACCGACACGATTTTTGTTTCGTTCGTGTCAAGGTCAAACACGACTACAAACTTTACTCTCTCCACCGCTACGTACGGTGGCCGGAGAGAAAGGAATCGTAACTAGTATTAAACCCTAGTTAGGTCTGCTACTTTCTGCGACAGTGGAGATTAGCTAGAGGAGATCGACAGATGATGGATCCTGATGAGATTAGCACAGGGTACGTACCAGACTACCAGTCAGCTTAATTTTCAGCCGTTTGCTATGTTGGGTATTTTGCCAGCCAGATTTGTTGGAAACATCAGCCAATTTATTGGATTCTTTTCGTGGGTGTAGTTGTTCGAGAGATAATTACGTTCCCGACGCGCCTTGTGGGGGTAGCAAGAGGCGGCGAGATTCCGTGACGGCGGTGTCGGGTGCCATATCCAGGGTGCTCGGCGATGACAACCTCCTCGGCGAGATCCTCCTCCGCATCGACTTCCTCACCACCCTCGTCCGTGCCGCCACGGTCTGCAGGCGATGGCTCCACCAAGCCACCGAGCCAGCCTTGCTCCGCCGCTTCCGCAAGCTCCACCCGCCGTGCCTCCTCGGTTTCTACTTAAGCAATAGTTTGGAGCAGACCCCATGCTTCGTGCCGATGCCGATGCAGCAGCCGTCGGAGCTCGCCGACGTCATCCACCGAGCGAGCTTCAAGTTCAACACCTCCAAGTACAACAGCATAGGGCTCTCCACCGTGGACTGCTGGGGCGGCAACGTCTTTGTTACCTTGCACAAGTACGACACTGGGAGCCCCTGTGACTAAGAGTTATCTAGATGCTGCCAAGAAAGCCAACTATGAAGGTTGTGGTAACAGTTTGCTGGCTCAGTTTGAAGCAGTGAAGGGCAACTCCAATGACATTGGCCCCAATCCCTTAACTACAGCCTCAGTTATCACTACTCTCTCTTGTCCTGCTCCCAGACCTCAGCCCACTAGGACTGACCAAGGAAGATGGGGCCCTGTTGTTGCCACTAGGATGAGCAACAGGATTATAAGAGATGGCAAGAATACTATAGCTAAAGCCCAAGAAATTAAGCAAGTTCAGAACCTGGAGGTAACCAGAGGTTAAAACTACTGTTAGTTCCAATAATTCCTTTGCTTGCCTTGATAATGAGCTTCTTCTGTATAATGTTGATTTATCTGGCTTAAAACTTGGGAATGATCCTATTAGCTGCTTCAATAATATTGAGTATATTAAGCAAAAAGAGCTTGAAAGGTTGTCTAATTTTCAAAAATACAACCCTGACTTATTTCCCCCTCCTGACACTGATGTCAATGGAGTTAATTACTGCAATACTAAGAGTGACACTGAGACAAACCCTTTCCCCCACACTGGAAATAACTCAGAAGTGGAGGAGGGTGAGATTCCTTGGATGGAAGTATCCCATCAAAGGTCCAAAAAGTGTCATGGTAGGAGTAGATCTTCTAAAAATATTTACTAATGATTGGTGCTTTCTGGAACATTAGAGGCCTCAATGGCCCCTCTAAAAACACCAGAGTTCAAGAGCTTGTAAAAGCTTGTTGCCCAGATTTCATTTGTTTATCTGAAACCAAGAAAGCTGATTTTACCATTCCACAACTAGAAGCTATTGATACTAGAAGTGGATTTGTGTGGAATTGGCTCCCTGCTGTTGGTACTGCAGGAGGTATTTTAGTTGGAGTTAAAGAAGATAAGTTTGACATTTTAAATTGTGATATTCGCACTTTCTGCATCTCCTGTATTTTAAAGTGCAAGTACAATGACACAAAATGGAGATTGATCTCTGTGTATGGTTCAGCATATGATGAGTTTAAACTTGATTTCATTAATGAACTTAACAGTGTCCTTACTGAGTGGTCTGGTCCCACCTTAGTTGGAGAGGATTTTAATTTAGTCGGGAATACCAGTGAGAAGAATACTAGCTCCATTAATCAACACTGGGCTGACCTGTTCAATGATTGGATCAACAAGTTTGGCCTCATTGAAATTAAAAATGCTGGTAGAAGGTATACTTGGGCTAATAACCAAGACAACCTTATCATGGCCACTCTAGATAGGGTTTTTATTTCTGTTGATTGGGAGGGCCTTTTTCCTGGGGCTTCCATTAAAGCTCTCCCTAGATTGGGCAGTGACCACACACCCCTGGTGCTGAACACTTCCACTAGATCTCCCTCTTTCCCTACTAAGTTTTTTAGGTTTGAAAAATGGTGGCTAGAAATTCCTGGCTTTGATGAGGTTATTCACAAAGCCTGGAATACTGAATGCAATTTCACCAAGGCCATTGATATTTGGCAGTTTAAAATCAGAACCACCAGGAAAGTTGCTAAAGGATGGTGTGCTAATTATGAAGCAGACCAGAATAGGACTAAGCAAGCTATGGTGGCTGAGTATAATTGCTTAGATGTTTTAGCTGAGTCTCAACCTTTATCCCCTAACTCTAAAAAAAGAATGAAAACCATTGCAGGTGATCTAAATGAAATATGGAGGAAAGAGGAGATCAAGGCTAGACAGAGATCCAGGGAGAAGGAGATACTGGAGGGAAAGCTAAACACTGGATACTTCAGAGCAGTAGCCAATCAAAAAAGGAGAAGGAAACAGATTGCTGTACTAGAAACTCCCTAAGGACCTACGGAAGACACTAAAGGTATTTTGCAGATAGCTGTTGATTATTATAAAAAGCTGTTTGGTTTTGTTCCTACTATTGATATTGATCTCAAAGATGATTTTTGGGATTAGGATAGTTTACTTTCTACAGAGCATTTTAATTTACTGGAAAAGCCTTTCTCTGAGGAGGAAATCAAGGCTGCTCTATTTGGCTCTTATGCTGAAGGAGCTCCAGGCCCTGATGGCTTTCTATTTCTTTTTTATCAGAAATATTGGGATTTAATTAAGCATGATCTTTTTGCTCTTTTTAGAGATTGGGAGGCTGGTGATCTAGATCTATATAGACTCAACTTCTCCCTTTTGACATTGGTCCCCAAAGAACCTAATGCAGTTAAGCTAGATAGGTTTAGGCCTCTAGCCATGATCAATTGCAGTTTTAAAATCTTTGCTAGATGTGCTACAAACAGGTTTGGCCCTGTTTGTAATGTTCTTATTTCTCCTAATCAGACTGCTTTCCTCAAAGGGAGATTTATTCTGGAAAGCATTGTAGCTGCTCATGAGGTGGTACATGTAGTGGCCTCCAATAAAATGTCTGGTTTCTGTTTTAAATTAGATTATGAAAAAGCTTATGATATGATTAGTAGAGAGTTTCTCTTAAAAATGCTGAGGCAGAGAGGCTTTGGTCCTATTTGGATGTATAAGCTGGAATCTTTGCTCTGCAATGGATCTGTGGGTGTCAGAATTAATGACACCAACAGTGACTATTTTGTAGCTGGCAAGGGAGCTAGACAAGGTGATCTTGTCTCTCCTCTATTGTTTAACTTAGTGGCTGATGTGTTTACTAGGATTTTGATTAAAGCTGCAAAGGCAAACTTAATTGCTGGTGTTTTCCCCCTTCTAATCCTGTTGATGTCATTAGCATGCAATATGCTGATGACACTTTGCTTTTCTTAGATAATAATCTTGACCATGCCAAAAACCTCAAATGGCTTCTGTCCTGCTTTGAGCAGATCTCTGGCATGAGAATCAATTTTCATAAGTGTGACCTGGTCCCTATCAATATAGATAGAGATGAGGCTCTTATTTTTGCTCAAACCTTGGGGTGCAAATTAAGTGCTTTCCCTATTAAGTACTTAGGGGCCCCTTTGCATTTTAGTAAAATTAGGAAGGAAGATCTCCAACCCACTATTGATAAGATTATCAAGAAAGCTGGTGGGTGGAGGGGGAGACTTCTTTCTTTTGGCAAAAGACTTATTTTAGTCCAAGCCTGCTTAGCTAGTATTCCTTCTTACCTCATGGGTTTCATTAAATTTCCTAAGTGGGCCATTAAACTCATAAATTCCCAACTAGCTCATTGCTTTTGGGATGATTATAAGGGTCACCACAAATATCACCTGACTGCCTGGAAGTCTATTACCATGAGAAAAGAATTTGGGGGTTTTGGGATTACTGACATTGGGGACATGAATTTGGCTTTAGTAGCCTCTTGGGTCAGCAGATATTATAACTCAGAGGGTAAAATCTGGAAAAAATATATTGATTCCAAATATAAACCTCAAAGTAATCTATTTGCTTGCCCAAATACTGGAGCATCTCCTTTTTGGAAAGGGGTGCTCTGGGCAACTCAAGCTGCCAAAGTTGGCTTTTCTTGGAAAATTGGTAATGGGCAAAAGGATCAGATTCTGGGAGGACCATTGGTTTGGAAATGCCACCTTGGCTACCCAGTATTGGGACCTATATGTTCTTGCTAATGAGCATAATGCCACCATTGATAAAATTTGGGATGGTAGTAACCTTAAAATTACTTTCCGGAGATGTTTCACTCAAGAGCTTATGTCTCTGTGGTTCGAGCTCTTGGAAATAGCCAGTTCTATTCATCTCACTGTAGAGGATGACTCCCCTGTCTGGAATATGAATTCCAAAGGGGTATACTCTGTTAAATCCTTTTATAAGTTCATAAATTTCAGAGGTGTGTTGCCTAGTAGTTCCCCTGCCATTTGGAAGATCAAAATTCCTCCTAGAATTCAGATCTTTCTCTGGCTCTTGACTAATAACAAGTTGTTAACCAGAGATAATTTGTCCAAAAGGCAGGAGGTAGGCGATTCCACCTGTGTTTTTTGCACTGAACAAGAAACTTGTTCTCATTTATTTAGTACCTGTGTCGTTGCTACTGAATTCTGGAAAGCCTTATGTATCCTAACTGGGATTGATGAAGACATCAATATAATGTCCATCTCCCAGTACTGGATCAGAGGAGATAGCTTTGTTGTAACTAATATTGTCCATGCAGCTGGACTTTGGGCTATCTGAAAAACTCGCAATGACATGGTTTTCAACAATGTTGTTTGGTCTGGATTACAGGCTATCTGGCGAAAAACTGTGTCAAATCTGTCTACATGGGAGTGCCTGTCCTCATGGTGTGCCAGGGACAGGGTGGTGTGGGTTGCGAAAGAACTGGAGATGAAAGCGAGAAGCCCACCTCTGCTAATGTGACCAGATCCTGGATGAGGCGTGGAGATACATTTTGAAGCCATTTCCTCTGAAGGCTGCTGCTGTCTCTTAGAGGGATCGCTCGGTGTTTCTCTTGTCGCTGTCTAGGCTATGGCGTTTTGTCCGAGCGTTCTTTATTTTCTGTTTTAGTTCAAACTTTTAGTCTGGTAGCTTTTTCTGCTTTCTCTGCGGCAGCCTTCCTACTGTCCGCCGTTTGCCTAAATTGTAAGACGATCCTGTAACTGTTGTTTCGTTTCTTCAAGAAATGGAACAGGGGCGCGGCCCTTTTCCTCTAAATTTTTTTTTGCAGTGCATAGGCCATTATTGTGTGTCCAGAGCAGCATGACCATCTTCCCACCACTCCCATGCCACCAACTCCGGCGTGGCCGCAGCTTCGTTGCTGAACTCGTCTTTAGAGAAAAAAGCGACAACTTGTGCTACTTATGGATGGAGTCTACCCACGAGAAAGCCACGGTGCGCGTACACATGTTACAAGATGGTGTGTGGTGCATGCATACCTCGGGCACGACAGAGGTCCATGGTATACCACGGAACACGAAACTTGTGTTGGTCGACAATAAAGTATATACGTGTTCAGGAAGCTACGTTCTTGCCTTTGATTTGAAGACCGCAAATTTCTCAAAAATTCAATACCCGTTAGGGGTGGGATTTCATGAGATGATTATGTTGTCATGGGCTGATGATGGTGATGATGATGATGATTCTGGTGTATATCTCATTCATGCTGAGGAGCTTCAACTTGACATCTGGCTCCACAAGGGGCATAATTGGCTGCTGGTGGACACCATTTGTTTGCATGAGATGTATGCCGATTCGAGGATGCTACATCACATCCTTGCGTTCGCGCATAACACTGATGTGAAGATAATCCAAGTTGGAGCCAACGCTGAGTTTGTGTTCTTGCAGATGGGAGAATTCGTACTATACATGGATATTAAGGCCAGGACGTTGCACAAAGCATATGAGATGACGACGAAAGAGCAAGACATTGGGCATTATATTCATCCTTTTAGAATGATCTGGCCACCCACATTCCCTGCGCTCAAGGATGATCCGACAAGGTTTGACTTTTGTCCTCCGGATGATATGTTTTTTACTATCATTTGTTTCTGTGTGGTCATAATAGAAGTTGTTTAGGTGAGTTACCATAGAGGATAAATATTCTTGTACCAGTTATGTGGGCCTTAACAGACAATACTCGGAAAGCAGATTTTGAACATATGATTCAAGCTATAGGCCTTCCATGATTTGTAGACATGGGGTCATATAAGAACATAAATAAATGAGGAACAGCACAATAGAAAAGAAGAAAAGAAAATTTAGTTTCATAGTGATGCTCGTAATAGAATGAATTTTGCGAGCACTGCTCCTGCAGATTTCAATTATGAATCACAATAGTCACACCGGCATCCGTGTGGGCTAGTCACAATAGATCGTGCCATGCTCAATTATCTCCATGCTGACGTTCGCTCTGTTTTGCATGCAACAGATACACCGTGTGAAGATCGCAAAGATCATGAGACGTGTTTCTTTTCCCATAAAAGGTTTTGGAGTCAATGACAAGTTGATTGGGCAACAGTTTTAGATGCTAATGCTATACGTGTGTAACTGGATCAGGTGCTCCACTTGCGATTGCAAAGATCATGAGACGTGTTTCCTAGAAAAGGTTTTATGTTTGCACAGACCTGTGTTGCAACTCAGCTGGTCCACTGCCTGGCATCTATTTATGTTAATACTCTGTTCAACAATGTGCAGTTTTTTTAAAACACGGTACAATCGAAGTCACTCACATATACTCACCCCTATGAATGAAGGCAACCCTATCCCTATGAGCACCTTCAAGAAACTGAGCCGACACATCATCTTGAGATTAGCGAAGTAGCCATAGACGCCTTCATCATAGTCGACTTCTCCTCCAACTGAACACACATCATCGGAAATCATGAAATAAATTCAGAAAAATGCGAGCACCAATATCAAGTCTAGAACTTGAACTCTGATGGGCTAGGGATACTATTGTCCCAATCTAAGGTCACGATATTTCTACATACAACAAAAGAAACAGGAAAATACACTTTCGTTATGATAATTACGTCAGCAGCACCCAAATTGCTTTGCTCAGCGGCCTTTGTCATTGTATGATATGTACATCAGAATATATTTCTTGCTCATTTATTTATTTCTTGTCATTCTTATGACAGAATACGTTTTTAAATTTCTTTTCACAGAATAAAATAACACGAATAAAGTCTTAATAACTTTGTTGTCTCCATCAACCAAATCATATATTCTAAGACTATAGAGAGTTTCAAAATCGCAAAATGGAAAATCATACTCTCTCTGCGCATTTACTGTGTCATATTTGGTAATTTGGACAGGAGAGAACAAGTACCAGCATATATATAGCTAGCTCCATTCAGTATATATATAGCTAGCTCCATCCAGTAGGAAAATGACAAGAAATAAATAAATATTACAGTTTTGCTAAAGCACATCTAGATGTGCCCTAAGTATTGCACATCTAAGTCCCATGTCCTTGATTTTACGCGGAGATTTGTGCAAACATTTTCTTTTCTCTTTTTTCTTTTCCTTCCTAGTTTGATTGAGTTGTTAGAGTTTGAGTAGTAGTTGTAATCTCAACTATCTCTTTCTTCCTCTCCCGATTCTATTCCTTCTTGTAATCAAACAGGATTCCTAATCCTTCTCTTGTACCTCAGGGCAAGGTGTTTTGCCAACATATAAATAAACAGTCGCGGCTCTCCTCCAGGAGAGTAGGAACGCTTCCATCAAATCTAATATGGTATCAGAGCCAAGAGGTCTTGAGTTTAAGACCCTGCCAACGCAGTATTAAATAAAAACGATTCTGCGGTCTACATTGATCCCACGTCTAAGGAGTAAAATAGCCTAGACGTGAGGGGGAGTGTTGAAATATATTGCCCACCTCCCTCCATTAGTTCGGACTTTTGGATGAGTTGGCTGGAGCATGAATTGATATGGTATACAGAGCCTAGTCTCTTCCCACGTCTATCGATCCCCTCGAAGTAGAAACCCAAAAACACCCAGCTAACGTCAGAAACCCAATCGCCATGGCCGGTTCCAGCGTCGTCGCCCTCAACCTCGGAGCTCCGCCAACAGAGAACTCACGAAGGGAAATTTCCTTCTCTGGAAAAGCGCAGGTAATGCCGACGCTGCGAGGCGCACAAGTAACCGGCCTCCTCGACGGCTCAGATGCCGCACCGCCAAGAACGGTGGAGGTCGCGAAGGCAGAAAAGACCACGGCCATTGAGCCAAATCCTCTATATGGACCGTGGCTGGCGAAAGATCAACAGGTTCTGAGCTACCTGTCGAACTCGCTCACCCCTGAAATCCTGGTGCAGTTCATTGGTAAGGAGAGTACTCATGATCTATGGATTGCTCTTACGACATTGTTTGCTGCGCAGTCCCAATCTAGGATAACAAACCTAAGAATTGTCATCTCCAACACCAAGAAGGGCAATATGTCAAGCAACTCCTTCATTGCCAAGATGAAGAGTCTCGGAGATGAGCCTGCAGCCGCCGGTCGTCCAGTGACCGATGGCGAGATGGTCGACTATATCCTTGTCGGTCTTAATTGGGACTACGATCCCATAGTTGTAGCAGTCGGCGCAATCAAGAACTCAATCACCATTGATGATCTTTTCTCACAGATCTCAGCCTTCGACCAGAGGATGGAGATGTTGGGCGACGGGCCTCCATGCTATCGTTCATCAGCAAACGCCATATACAGAGGCCGTGGACAGTACCGCAATAGAGGAAGTCATGAGCGAGGGAACAGAGGGCGCGGCCGTGGAAATCGTGCCCCTTCTTCTTCTGCTCGCGGCGGTGGAGGCGGCAACTATCATCAACGTCAGCAACAACCTCCACAACAACAGTAGCAACAACATGAAGGGGACTATCTAGAGTGCCAGATTTGCTATATGTTTCATCCGGGAGGTGCAAGGGCCTGCTGGCATCGGTATGATGATGACCATGAAGAGAAGAAGAAGAAGGCCAACCTCGTCACTAACTCATACGGGATTGATACAAATTGGTACGCAGATTCCGGAGTTACCGAGCACATAATGGGAGAACTCGACAAATTGACAATGCAAGAAAGCTACCACAGAGGTGACCAAATTCACACAACAAGTGGATCGGGTATGGAAATTTCTCATATTGGTAACTCAATTGTTAAAACCCCCAAGAAAAATTTGCATCTTAATAATGTCTTACACATCCCTCATGCATCAAAAAATCTTGTCCCAGTTCATTGATTTACTCTTGATAACCAAGTTCTCATAATATTCTATCCTTATTCTTTTGTGGTTAAGGACTTGGCAACGAGGAGAGTCATTCTTAGAGGAAAGTCCCAGGGAGGCCTCTACCCACTCATACATCCGTTTCGTCATCATGGTCCAATAAAAAGCATGGAGTGTTACCAAACCGTCTTCAGCAAAGTGGCATCATCGCTTGGGTCATCCCTCTTCAACTATCGTTTAGCATGTTCTTAGTAGAAATAATCTTCCTTATGAGTCTAGTGTTGAGTCAGTTTGTGATGCGTGTCAACAAGCTAAGAGTCATCAGTTACCATATCCTATCTCTACTAGTGTATCTACTGCTCCTTTGCAACTTATTTTTTCAGATGTGTGGGGACCAGCCCCTACATCAGTTGTTAGATTCTCATACTATGTAAACTTTATTGATGATTATAGTAAATTTACTTGGATTTATTTGCTAAAGAAAAGATCTGATGTATTCCAAGTCTTTTCCAATTTCCAAAATCTTGTTGAACGTCAGTTAAACTCCAAAATCCTTGCTATGCAAACGGATTGGGGTGGTGAGTATAAAAAACTCAATTCCTTTTTAAAAAAATTGGAATTTCACATCATGTCTGCTGTCCACATGCTCACCAACAAAATGGTTTTGCTGAACGAAAACACCGTCATGTTGTTGGAGTAGGACTTGCATTATTAGCCCATGCATCTATGCCTCTTAAATTTTGGGATGAAGCCTTTCTTACTGCCACATATCTTATCAATATTCGTCCTAGCAAAGTCATTAAATGAGAGAATCCTATCACACGCCTTTTTGGTATCACTCCCGATTACACATCTCTTCGTATTTTTGACTGTGCTTGTTGGCCAAATCTTAGACCCTATAATACATGCAAACTTGCGTTTCGTTCAAAAAATGTGTCTTTTTAGGATACAGTCCCATGCACAAAGGGGTTAAGTGTCTTGATGTCTCTACTGGTAGGGTTTATATCTCGAGAGATGTCATCTTTGATAAATCTGTTTTCCCTTCGAATAACTTCATCCAAATGCCGGTGCTCTCCTTCGAAAATAAATATTGCTTCTACCAGATTTTGATCAAGGGGTCGATAACAATTGTGCTAACCAAACTGATGAAAATACTCCTGCCTCTACTTCTGCTGTTATGCCTGTGCAGGTACCTGAAGAAAATTTGGTTCAACATGATCAAAATCATGAAAATCAGGCGTTATTTCATGTGAATAGGGAAGAAGAGTCTGGCGCAGTCAACGAGGTTGATTCGGCGGCACCTACTACACCCGTGCGCCTAGCGCCTCGGATCGCTCGCGCGGATCCGCCTCAGATTGGTCGCCCAATGGCAGCAGCGGTCGGGCCGACCAGGTGACAGCGACGGGCCCGATAGCGATCGAGCGCGGCCATTCCGCGGGCGGTACCCGGGCCACGTGCGTGCAGACAATGATGGGACCGACAGCGACCGAGCGCATGCAGCCAATGGGCGCCTCTGCGCGCATGCATCCGACAGCAACCGCGGGATCTTCTGCGGACAGGAATATTGCAGCCCAGGATAGCCTCATCTCAGGATCCACCACACCAATGACTACAGGATCTTCTGCGTCCACTCAGTCTGCACATGTGGAAGGCTCATCTGGATCTTTCTGTGGAGAGTCAGATTGTGCCGTTTTCTGTGCAACCGCAACAACAACTTGCCACTACTTCAAGGGTTATGACCCGTTTACAAAAATGTATTAGAAATCCGAAAATAAGAAAGGATGGCACTATACCAGGAAAATTAAGTGATGCGCTTGGAGATCCTAAGTGGAAAAAGGCTATGGATGAAGAATATGGTGCTCTCATGAAGAATAAAACATGGCATTTGGTGCCCAGCCAAAGAGGTAAAAATATCATTGATTGCAAGTGGGTTTATAGAATTAAGAGAAAAGCAGATGGCTCCATTGATAGGTACAAGGCACGTCTAGTTGCAAAAGGATTTAAGCAACGTTATGGTATTGATTATGAGGATACTTTTAGTCCTGTTGTGAAAGCTGCTACCATAAGACTTGTGCTAGCCATTGCTGTTTCCAGAGGATGGAGTCTTAGACAGCTAGACGTTCAGAATGCGTTTTTGCATGGTGTTCTGGAAGAGAAGGTCTATATGAGGCAACCACCAGGGTATGAAAATCAGCAAGCACCACACTATGTTTGCAAACTTGACAAAGCTCTTTATGGTCTGAAACAGTCTCCTAGAGCATGGTTCTCAAGGCTGAGCTTACAATTGAAGCATCTTGGTTTTGTTGCATCCAAGGCTGACACGTCTCTCTTCATTTATAGCAAAGCAAATACTGTCATGTTTGTGCTAATTTATGTTGATGATATCATAGTTGCAAGCTCCTCACAAAATGCCACTAATGCTTTCTTGCATGATTTGAGTTCAGAATTTGCCTTGAAGGATCTTGGTGATTTACACTTCTTACTGGGCATTGAACTTAAGAAAGTTCAAGATGGCATAATGTTGAGTCAAGAAAAATATGCTACTAAACTTCTAACTCGTATGGGAATGAAGGATTGCAAGCCTTCACCCACTCCATTGTCTTCTTCAGAACAACTTTCAGCACATGAAGGAGAACCACTTAAGGAAGAGGAAAGCACAAAATATAGAAGCATTGTTGGAGATCTACAATACTTGACTTTAACAAGACCAGACATATCATTTGCTGTAAACAAGGTTTGTCAATACCTGCATACTCCTACTTCTACTCATTGGTCAGCTGTCAAGAGGATTGTACGATACATTAAGCACACTGTGAGCTTGGGACTTCAATTCAGACGTTCCAGTTATTCACTTGTTAGTGCTTTCTCTGATGCTGACTGGGCAGGATGTATCGATGACAGAAAGTCAACTGGAGGATTTGCGGTATTTTTTGGTTCAAACCTTGTTTCTTGGAGTGCTAGAAAACAAGCTACAGTGTCAAGGTCAAGTACAGAGGATGAGTACAAATCATTAGCAAATGCCATTGCTGAAATCATTTGGGTGGAATCATTGCTTGATGAATTGGGAATTAAGCAATGTCGTGTTCCATGTTTATGGTGTGATAATTTGGGAGCCACCTATCTCTCTGCTAATCCAGTTTTTCATGCAAGGACTAAACATATTGAAATTGATTTTGATTTTGTGTGAGAAAGAGTGGCAGAGAAGAAGTTGGACATAAGGTTCATTCCATCCAAGGATCAAGTGGCAGATGGGTTCACTAAAGCCTTGCCAGTTAAGCTCTTTGAAGAGTTCAAGAGAAATCTCAACAAGGATAGTTTAGATTAAGGGAGGGTGTTAGAGTTTGAGTAGTAGTTGTAATCTCAACTATCTCTTTCTTCCTCTCCCGATTCTTTTCCTTCTTGTAATCAAACATGATTCCTAATCCTTCTCTTGTACCTCCCGTCAAGGTGTTTTGCCAACATATAAATAAACAGCCGCGGCTCTCCTCCAGGAGAATAGGAACGCTTCAATCAAATCTAATATGAGCCACTTAGATGTGCAATAACTAGGACACATCTAGATGTGCTCTAGACAAATCCTAAATATTATTATGTGTTCCACTACTACAATCCAAGGACACAATATGTCCATATACATAAGAGGAAAAAGTGTACTTTGACTGTGATGGCTAGTTAGCTACGTCAGCCGCACCAGAATTGCATAGCTCAGCCTCAACCCGCCAGCACAAGCACAATATGCTATTTACCTACGGTAGAATATGTTTCTTATTCATTTTTTATTTATAAGAAAGAATATATTCTTATTGCTCTTGTAGAAGAAATATAACGGTACATAAAGTAGTTATTACTTTGCTGTCTTTGCCAAGAAATCATAGGCAAAACAAGATCGCCGAGAATTTTTCAATGAAATGCAAACGAAATTGCAAGGCATCGGTACTAGGAAAAGAAAATGCCCAAAATTACAAAGTTCTTGAGAAGGAAGAAGTGCCATTCGACCCGTGATCGCATATAATTTTCCCATATGCAGCTACCAAAGAGCATTGGCAGCTGTATGCTAAATGAGATCTCTGCTCATTTACTAAATCCCACTATTTCAGTAGCTTGGACATATGTCAACAGTACCAGCTAGGAACAACCTTATATATAACATATATATAGGTAGCTGCATCCAGCAGTTAAGTAAAATGGGAAGAAAAACTACATATATGTGTTGCATTGCAGTAATAAAATCCAAGGGTGTAATCTCCAGTCTCACGGCTTGTCGTCAGCTGGTTCGTCGACTTGCTTGTCAGTGGTAGTGGTACAAGATACAGATGCTTCATCCCTCTTCTTTCCCCACAGCAAAAGATAGAGCCCCAGTATCATCAGTACAGATCCTAGCACGCTGTACATGCACGCCGATGTAACGATAATCAACACGCATAAATATGTATAAATTTTCATTACAACTCGATTGCGGAAACAATTAACTTTGTTTATCTCCAGCAGCAACAGCAATTCAGTTGGCAACAATGTATACATGAAACTTCGGCAATGACAATGATCATCACAAAAGGACAGGGAGGCATGAAACTGAGAAGAAGTATATATGTATTACCTTCCAAGGTAGATTTGTTCATGGAGGAAGAAGAAATCAATGATGGCTACCATAATCTGCATCATGGGGATGAAGGCTGCGGTGAAGACCGGGCCCTTCTTCTCCACGCACCACGTCATTATCAGGTACCCGGCTCCAGATCCGACTATCCCCTGCACATGTAATAATTTCATTGTATGATTAACAATATGTTAAGTACTTAATATCTATTATTATTTTCACCACCACGTACTTTGGGTTTCAGTTGTTCAAGTTGGTCAAAGTAGCTGGCGTGTATTGATTGCATATATAGACTAGTGTTAGCTGCAAGATAATTAAAGCAATGGCTTTTATAAGTAGTTGCCCCTTTTGGATAAGTGGTTCCTGTTTTCTTCTCTTTGTGAAGGTGGTACGTACAAGTCAAGGAGATGAAGAAGATGATGGTGATGTTTAACTTACTGCATACAAGACGGTAACGATCTCCAGCTTGCTGGTCAGCATCCAGAGCGACACGTGTCTCTCCATCGCCAAGGTGACCGCCCCGCCCTGCAGAGTGCTGATGAAGAACATGATGGCAGTATTCGAGTAGATGGCCGGGTACTTCTTGGTCAGCTTTGTCTGCAGTAGCAGCCAGAAGGAGAAGCACAGGCAGTTGAACAGCAACGCGATGGTGCCCAGCATCCAGCTCCTGTTGCCACTGCTGTCAGAGGGTGCTGCATGGTGAGGAGCTGGGCTAGGTGCAGAAGTGGCGGCCTGGTGCGTCAGCGGCACACCCTTGTAGAGACTCAGCAGCAGCAAGCCGGCCAGCGACGTGAGCGTTCCGGTGATCTTTGCAGCTCCCGCCATGCTCTTCAACTTCAGCGGCTCCATCCTCATCACGACGGCGATGAGGAAGGTGAGCACAGGAGAGAGGTTGATGAAGGTTATAGCAAAGGTGGCGGTGGTGTACTGCAGGCCATAGAAGAAGGTGTACTGCGAGAGCGCCGCGCCAAACACGGCGCTGAAGAAGAGGTACGCCAGGATCTCCAATGTGAGCTTGGGCCTCGTGTTCCTGCAGGAATGTCGTGGCGCTATGCAGTTTCAGTCACCCAGGGAATGAATGCAGATTGTATGTACAAGGATGCATACCGTTCTTTGAAAAAGGCTATTGGAGCAAGGAAGATGGTGGCGACCAGCTGCCGGAGGGTGACGAGGACCAGGCGGTTCAGCCCTTGCTCCAGAGCCTTCTTCACCAGCGCCGTCATCACAGCAGAGATGAGGTCGAAGGCCAGCATTCCCATCACCGGCTTCCACTCCTGCACCCACATTGTAAGATTGCCGCTACAAGATGACTGATACGCTCATTAACTGTCTGATGATTATATATAGCCCTGCAATGCTACTCACTGACCAAAAGTGGCGGCCGTCATTCATGCAAGGGGGGCAAAAAAGTAAATGCTAATATGCTATCAACATAATAAATTATTTCCTTTGCTTCTCTTGTGACAACTTACTCGTACTACTGAAGATTTTTAATAATAATCTATAAAATGGCATATCAGTAGACAGTAGGAATCAAATTGGTAGTGCAAACGTGAAAGTAAAATATATGTCCTGATTCAGCCCCTTACCTTTTCTGGTGCCCCGACCAAAATTACATAAGATGCCAAGAAAGTGGAGAAAGGACGGAAGCACTGAGACTGCAGAAACTCCTTTTTATGTATGTGGACTAGTCGCCTCACTTCCTAACATAAAGAAAACTTCCAAAAGAACCTAATACTTGCCATTAGTAAAAAAGGTGACCTGGTATATGTCAACCAGCAATGCTATCCTTGAGTCAGCAATACTATGACAAGATGCAGTGAATTGCTCAACTCAAACACCACTACTGACCATTCACCTTTGTGCTTGCTAGTGTGATTTTACTCCTGCGCAACTGTCATTTTCAATGACAAATTAGGGCTAGTTTTTGCATTCCAATGAAGGCGGTAAAACCCACCAACGAGTGTTTTCTGTAATCATTTGGTACACTGTTGAATACCAGGCAAGGAAGGCAACCTCACCAGGCACCACACTACCAGAAAGTAAAGTGCACAATGAGCACAAATATGACACTGACTTATTCAAAGTTGTAGCAACGTACATAGAGCATGGGCCAGGGCAGATAGTTGGAACATTTATGGTCATTCTTGACATCCCCACTAACTACTAGGAATGCCCTTTCTATACTTCACAAATTTTCCTGTGTCTCCTTATCTTCTTCCAGTCCTTTCTCTGATAAAATGGCAGCTGACGATGCTTCCTTGCTCTTCCCCCAGAGCAGAAGATAGAGGCCTCCAATGACAAGAGCAGCACCTACCACACTTCCAAGGACAAAAAGAGAAACAAAAGTGTGACTTTTCTGTTGTTTTGCCGAAGTTCTATGTCTTAAAGCAAAGTTGTTGTTTGGCCGATAGTTCTGTACGCAACTTTGCAATATGTCAATTGTTAGTCCGTTGGTGAGAGTCGATGTTGATAGGTATTTTTACACTTGCAACATTTATGAAACATGTCAATTCTTAGTCCTTGTAGGTGATAAGTCATAGTACAAGTGTACAACGATATCTGGATCAGAATTTTATTTCAGAGATTTTTTCTATCTAATTAGGACACATGATCTGTACTAGTCTACTAGACTTTGAGAAAGTAAATAGCTAACTTAACAAGCATGATATTTCACATGATGTGCTACTGAACAACTAAATAGAGTTTATACTTATTTTGCACATTTCTCTGTCATGCAGTTTCTCTCCTAAACTTTAGTAAAGGCCAATACCTTCCCACGTAAAGCTGTTCATGAAGGACGAGGAGATCAAGGACTCCAGCAATGATCTGAATGAGAGGCAAGAAGCCTGCAGTGAACACCGGCCCTCTCTTCTCGATGCACCAGGTCATCAGCACATATCCTATCCCCGATACTCCCACTCCCTGTAAAGCAAAAATGCAAAGTTTCAGTGTACTTACGCTGAACCTGAACCATTCTTTCTGTCGAAAATTCCTGTTCTAACTGAATTTACAATTTTTTGCCCCAGATCATGGCATGTGTCTAACTCGTGGGGCCATGTGTTCATAACTATCAGAACCATGAAGAATTGTGAAGTCTCCTTACATTACCAAATCCAACCCCAAACATATAGGATAATATAAGCAAGACTGCTAGACTGTTAAACCATTTTGTCCAGACAAGTGGGATCAAATAGCTATACTCGAAAAAGAAAAGATTACTTGGTGGTCTTTTTATAGATAACAGAAGATTTTATTGATTCTTTACAGGTTGGTGGTATCTGAGCCATATCTTACGTACCGCGAAAAGAACGGTTGCAATCTGTATACTTCCTCGGAGCAGCCAAACTGAGAGGTGCCTTTGGGTGGTGACTGCCAGTGCCCCTGCTTGCAGTGAGCTGATCAAGGCCATGAATGCAGTGCTGGAGATGACTGCAGGGTACTTCTTGGTGAGCTTCCCTTGCAGCAGCATCCATAATGAGAACGTGATGCAGTTCAGCAGCAGCAACGCCGAGCCCAGCAACCATCTTCCCTTGCTGCCACTGTTGCCCGTTGTGCTATTTTCACCGTGTTCTTGGGTCGAAGATGCTGTGTGAGTCAGGGCAGCACCCTTGTACAGGCTCAGCAGTATCGCACCACTGACAGACGCTAGTGTTCCTGCGATCTTCGCCAGACCCGCCTTGCTCCTCACATCTACTGTTTCCGACCTGTGTAACTAGTTTCAGTCTGGATGAACAGTTTGTGACTTGAAGCAATATGTCAATTATTAAGAAACTGACCGAAGAGGGACGGCGATCAGGAAGGTGAAGATTGGGGTCATATTGGAGACAGTTGCAGCCAGTGTTGCAGTGGTGTAGCTCAAGCCCAAGAAGAACAGATACTGAGCGAATAGTGCCCTGTATACAGTTATACACACATTCAGACAAAAAAAAAAGGAAAACACTATTAATTTACAGCACTCTTTTGAATTGTCTCCTCCATTGAACCTAGACAGAAGTACCATTACCCAATTAGGATTCTCCAAAAGAACAAAAACATTACCCAAGTAGAGCACTCATGAACAAGTAGGCAAAGATCTCCTTTGTGAATCTTGGTCTTGCATTCCTGAAATCAACTACAAATAATTAGGAGAAATTTTCAGCGGCAATTTTCTAGATACGGAAATATACAGTAGTATACAACAACAAAACATTTAGAAAACCAAGGAAGAGATACTTCTCAAGGTTCTGAAAACATCATACAGTGCAACATCAGCTTAGCAGGAGCTTTTCAGATAAACATGCAGAGGACAGGATCATGCATGTAGCAGTAGCAGCATATCATCAGCATGAGTTTCCAGGTGCTAAACATCATACAAAAACAATTCAGCAACTGAACTCTGAAGGCTAAGATCTTCTCCACAAACCTTTCTTTGAAGTAGGCAATCGGCGCCAGGAAAGCTGCGCCGACAAGCTGCCGAAGGGCGATAAGAACGACAGGGTTCAGGCCGTCATCGAGCGCTTTCTTCACCAGCACTGTCATCACCGCAAAGAGCGTGTCGAAGGCGATCATGGCCGCCACCGGCTTCAGCAGCTCAATCCACCCCATTGATTCTGCACAAACCAGAGAGGTATCTTGTCACTGGTCTTAGGTGGTGGGCTCTAACTATCCAGGCAGCAGACTTGATCCTATCTGTCCTGTAGTATACATAATATATACTACATGTGAGAGCATTATCAGGTGCATGTGGGACAATTCCTATGCATGTAGTGATGTGAGAGAGCATTATCAGGTGCCTTGTCACTAGCTTTATATGTGAGAGCAATGCTAATTCTACTACTAATGTTAATGCCAAGCATTGGTAACTGGAGCAGGCAGGGGGGATACATAAAGGCAAGGTGAGTGGAGGAATGGTACAAAGTGCATGCATGACTACTGGTTTAGATGGTGCCTGGAATAAACAAGGAATAGTTGAGGGCACTAGATGCTGGGTGCCTACATACAGGGTCACTGCACTGCAGTCAGATCACCTACTAGCTTTATGTGTGTGGCAGAGGAATCACTGTGGTCTGTGGATGAGCAACGGTGAGCAGAGTTGGCGTGTTGAGGAAGAACGTCACTACCAGTTTGTATGTTCCAAAATACATGGCATCAAGTCGAAGAGCTGCAGATTGCTAACTAGAACATAACTACCAAAAGGAGAAGACGTGTCGCAACGCAGGTAGATTAGACTCTGAACATACAGATAGGCCTTTTCGAACATAAGCATACAAGGGTTCTCAAAAGCAGGGCAGAGGAGCACCTAACATCCTAATCCAGTAGTACCCAACAAACTTATGACTGGCTCAAAACAAAAGTTCGCACATACTCTAAGATAGGCTGTGCGAGGAAAGTTCTCTGATCTAAAGACCTTCCCAATATCCCCTGTTCCTCACATGGCGTCCCTGTTTCAAGCAAAAGAGAACAAGGATCAGGATGGGCGTAATTGAGCACGAACAAGGGTCTGGATAGATTTTAAAAAGTGGTTTTACAAACGGAAGTCCAACGCAGGCAACACTATGCAGCACCCAAAAGCAAAAATAATAGAACAGTTCATGCAGAACATATATATATAATAAATGCCTTGATATCCCTCCAAACATACAAACTGGTCTTAGAGGGTCCCTCACCCAGTTACCTTACTTTTTGTCAGATTGGATTTATTATACACTACTTGTCATATAAGAGGAAAATCTTCACTCACACATATCTGAATGAGAAAGCATTCATAACCACGAGCATACGAATCATGTGAGAGGCAGTATGCTGAAAAGGGTGCATAACCATGAGCATACGATTCATGCGATAGGCGGCGTGCTTCAGCATACTGCCATGAAACATTGATTCCGTTATACACAGCATTCTGAAAATACAAATGATTGACACTCTAAGGTATATTAGCTTAAGGGGCCCAATTCAAAGGCCGATTCCCCCACCATGCTCCACAGCTTGCCGATCATACACTCATGCACAGGGGACACCCCTATTATGAATGTTTCTCGTCAAATAAAAAAATTCTATTGAAACAACACAAAACAAACATCATCCTAGCGATCGAAGAACAATTAGTTCTACAGGCACACCTTCACAATGTAACACTGACATTCTGTCAAGTTTTTTTTTGGCTACACATGATCGCAGTCAGTGACTCAAATGTCTGCGATCAGAGGCAAAAAACTAAACCTCCTGGATTTTCCAATTATTTGAGATTCACTTGGTGTATCATGTGCACATGAGAGGCTCAAGGAATACAACAAAGAAACATCTGGTATGTTACTCAAAGGTATGCTTTTTGGAAATGTAAAGAAATAAACAGTTCAGAAATTAATCATATTCATGCACTACATCATTTTATAAATTAAGTAACCAAGCAACAAAAAATACACACGGTAAAAACATAAATTTTCACCTCACCTGGTCAACCAACATAGCACATTAGCGGATCTCACGTGCTCAGAGTTTCAGATCCAACCACGTCCAACCAACTCCCCTGCCTACAAGCAAAATAAGGCAAATAAACCAATGAAAATTAAGGAACGTTGCAGTTTTTGTGACAAGGCCACTAAATGAAGCCAAATCTATTGCCAAGTGGAAGAAAGAATGGCAATAATCCTTTAACATAGTTCATAGAAAATGCATCCATCCATAATTATTCAGAAGATAATTCGTACCAGCTATGTCCAATAGATCCAACAAAAACATTGTCACAAAAATAGCATTACTTAGTGCTATTCAAATTTAATGAACTTATGATATAAAAGTAAAAACAAGCACGGAAACATAGTTTAGCAATGACCAGGCAGCAATAAATATAGTTATATTTCTGTTCTAGACATAATTTAGCCTGGTAATAACATAAAGATTTACATTGGCAGTTTTCCAGAAGATCACCAGACTGATGAAAACCCAAACAACTCAAGTTATTCTTAAATATCTAGTAGGCCCTTAATCGCATAGACATTAATAGAGAAGTACATGCTGATAGTGTTTGGATGAATCTTGTTACGCACAAGGTACAGATGTACTACCTGCAGTATAGAAAATTCTGTAGGCATAATGGATGGCATTATCCCAGCCATTTCTTTCAGAAATTCTTCTGAACCGCATTGACTCAAGTAGGAGCACGAAGTCGCCAAAAAACGTAGCCAGAACAACCACATTTGACATCAGCATCAGCACACAGCACCGCGGCGTGTGCCATATCCACAAACCCTCCCCCTCGGAGTTGCGGATCCCCGGTGGAAAAGGCACGCGGTGCTGCCAGCCCGTGAGGGGATCCCAGACGACGACCTCACGCCCACACACATTGAGCATGCCGGCAAGGCCGTGGCGGTAGCCGAGGAATTGCCAGCGCCCATGAATGGTGCAGCTCCTGGGCACGGCGAAGCGCACCGGGGGGATGCGGTCGGGCTTCTTGTGCGGGAGAGGGACGAATTCGTGCCTCATGCCATACTCCCACCTTGTCATGAAGCCGAGGAGCGGGCGCCTCCGGTGGTGCCTGCGGTAGCGGCCAAGGAATGCCGCGCCAGCGCTTGCAGACGAGGGATGCGCGGGGGAAGGCGGAAGGCTTCGGAGGTCCTCCTCCTCCAGCGGGAGCGCCGGCCCGGCTGAGGAATGGCGGCGGCGGCGGCGGCGGCACATCTGAGCAAAATCTGGAGCTTTTTCTCTGTCTGACAGTAGCTAAGGCCGCGGGAATCCCGGCGCGGAACTGCTCCCAACACCAGCTCCTGGACGCGGCCTCCCCGGCGCGGCCACCGGCGCGGGCAGCGCCGAAGCGCTCCTGCGGGCGGCGGGATCGACCCCGCGCGGGAGTTGGGGCAGAGGGCGGACGCGAGGCAGGCCGGGGGGAGGGGCAGAGGGAGCAGGCGCGTGGGGCGGTCGGAGGTCGGAGCGAACGACGGCCGGGCGCCGGCAGGGGCGAGGAGGGCGACCGCCGCCGGCGCCTACGGGCAGCGGGGGACGGGGAGGGGTTATCTTTTTCTTTTTTTCGTTTCCAATGTAAAGAATACTAATGCCACACAGGGGTAGAATGGTCTTTTCTGTTTGCGATTTGAGTGTCACTTTTTTTTCAGGTTTCCCAATGTGTTTCTCAAATTATTCTTCTTTCATATGCATGGCACTCAGCTATTTGTTTCCTACTATGGCACTTCCATCGATTTTGGATACTAACCGTGTTAAGTGGGACTTGGAAATACATTTTTGCCTTTGGTGCATCTGTGTGACCAAAACGTCATAGAAATATAAAATGCAGTGAGCTAGAGGGTTGAACAATAAAGTTTAGATAACCGGAGGGCTGAAATGGAAATTATGGAGACATTTTTGGGGATAAAAAGGAATGAAAGGACTAAAATGAAACGATAAAGACAAGACGAGGTTTCCTATCCACTCCCTCTTTGCGTCCTCGAAAAAAAAATCAAGTATTTCTGAAATTCTTTCAAACCTAAAGCTCCATCAGCGCACTTATCAAATTATAACTCAACATGAGTAGTAGTACTCACATCAATCAATTGCAAGAACAAACAAAAATCAAATTGTACGAGTTGTAGTATCCTCCTTGACAGTGCCCGCAAGCATGCCCTCCGCAATAGCAGTTGCAATCGATACGAAGAGATCATAAATGAAACATAGCTGCTCTCCCTTCACCTATATGTCCCGCACCGCAAAAACCATGTTTGGCATGCTGGTGGACATTACAAAACATATTACAGCATGAGCAAAAGTTTTGAAAGGACAGAAACCCATCATGTGTGTCCAAGACTACAAATGCATTTTGCCTGGTTGAAAATGTTTTTTTTTCTGACTCGGTGGTTTGAAGACACAAAAATAATTTCCAAATTAAAGGCACGAGACAAAGTTTCATAGAATATCATTAAGATGCGTGTTTTCATAAAGCATATCAAATCATTTGCTAGCTGAATAGCCCCGGTAGAGCGGGCTTGAGCAGTGAGATCTCCAAATAGTGTGTCTTTCTCATGCATGATTACCACAAAACTCCAACTCTGACACATTGGACTGTTTTCTGGAACTTATACTAACCACGGTTTGTCAAGTGTGGTCTTTGATTTTAGCCCATGCAGGAGAAAGTTGAAATGCACCAAATGATTCAACCATTGTTTTTCTTAAGGAAAGATAAATTGTAGATATATACATACGGCAAAGTAAGATCTTTGGACAGTAAGTGTCTTTCTATATATTATTATCGACCCAGAAAACTCTTTGATATGCACATCAAGGGTAGTACCTAGAATAATTCAAATTGTGCACAGTTACGCAAGTACAGGAACTTGATGAACATACAGACTAGCTCAATACTTTTCAAGAACACTACAATTCTTGTGTGCCTATTATAGCAGTGTTTGATTCCAAAATAAATAGTTTTGATGCACTACAAATCGGGATAAGCAACCGAACCCTCAATAGTAACAAAGTGGGTTACGTGATGCCATTCCTTTCGTTGCAGTAGTAACGAGGTTCTCGCTTCGATCGGATTGAAGCCAATGATCACCTGAACCGAAACAACAAGCCTCGATATATTTGTATTTTTATTTAATATTCCATGTCCATCAAGAAGGGTGCATAAGGCCTTTTGCACATGGCAAGGTGACCGAGCTTGGAGGAGACATCGTTATGACCTTTTGCACATAACCCATGCAAACAAACACTAGTCATGCATTGCCCACCAACTTATCCAGCGCTACCAGACGGTGTTGGCTTATGTCCAGGTCAAGGAGTTTTGAACTTAAATAAGAAAGTTATGCACTTGTAATTGAAGTGTTCTTCTGGAAGATGTTAAAATGGTATGCATGAGAAGATCTTACTTGCAAGGTGTTTTTTCTATAATATCTGCAAGGTGATCTTTCTTGAAAAACTTACTGAACACAAGTGTCGGAAATGGTAATCGTAAACTCAAGGGGCACATTTTAATGCAATTCAGAACAAGAAAATTGCGATGGTAGATCTAGAATTAGACTGACTTGAAAATGTATAAATCAATTCTTGAATTAAATACTCGCATCTATAATATGGCACAATGTATACACACCCAAAACAAAAAAGAAGTATCAGGACACTTTTAAAAGCTCATTCCACTGCATTAATTCTATATGAATCTGATAGGGGATGTGAGAAAGCATTATCATAGTTGTGCACCAATGGTAAACTTCCCAAAATTTCTTTTGCAAGCCGAATCCTTCTCCAAGGTCTTTTACTCTTGGTAGGTACCTACATGCTTATTTGCCAACACCTTGTTGTCTGCCTGCCTGATGGTGCATTTTGTGACTCTGAAGCCAGCTGAGATGGTGTATTCTGTAGATAGGAAACTAGCGTCAGCATACCCATTCCTCAAACTGTAAATTAAATGTTGTAAGGTATCAGTTGAACTGAAATGTCCATGGGTTAAATGTGAGAAAAGGGAAACTTTTGATACATGTGTCACACTACCTTCTATTCGTTTAACTAAAGGTTCTAATGTTGGTGGCACATAAGCCTTAGGTGGTTGTGTCAATTAATTCATACTACGTATGTGAACACCCGAAAATTATGGTGTAGGACTGGTAGTATTAGTACATTCTATCTCTGGGTGGTGTTGATATAGTTTTTGTAGCAAACAAATATGCTAAAATTGATAATTTTTAGTTGAAATAATGAACACATCCTAGTAGTAAACTAATTAATTCCATCATTGTAAGATCACTGGACCGACAAAAAAAACAACTAAATTTTGTACTTATATACCTATTTGATTTTTTAACTACGGGAAAAATAATACAACAATCATGTGCCCCTTTATGACCCTAAAGAAATTGATACAATACTCAGACAAAGAAACCCGATAGCATATTTGTTGCTTGTGCAATGCAGATATTACCTGTAGTATAGAAATTTGTGTAGGGATAAAAGGTCTCATCACTTATGAGATCTCCTTTACAAATATTTCTGATCTTCATTGACCCAACCTGGAGCATGAAGTTGCCACCCGTCATAGATAGTGCAATCAAATTTTTCTCCTCATCATACCCCGCTATCAGTACCATTACAATTATGCAATCATGACCAATTCTGCATGGAACGAGATGATCCTCCAATTCAATGGTTTTCTGTAGCAGCACCCATCTGGCAACTCCATCACAATCTGACTTCCTCTACCATAATTGAATGGTTAAAAATGACAAAACAGCAAGTCCAAGTCCACCATCTTCCATCCGTAAGAGCTGAGAAGTCCCGAAGTCACGAAGGTCCACATCACTTGGCATGTCAATCACACCAAGACTCTGCCTTTCCAGATCAAAGGCAAGGATCTCACCTCCATGAAGGTAAAATGCATTTTCGACCAGGATGTTGTGCCTTATGAAAATATTTGTACCCATAGTCACAATCGATAAAATATTTCCCCATACACCAGATGTTGAGTCATAAAGACAAGCAAATGTTTCCCTGTCTCTGACACTGACCATAACCAATTTAAAAAGGCTCAAGAAGCAATCGCCATGCACATGCCCATCTTCGGGGTCAACGCAGAGCACCATAGCATGACAAAATATCTCATGTTTGTACCTGATCGATTGTGGAAAAGTCACATGCCGCAGTTGGCCAGTGAGGGGATTCCACATGACGATTTGGCGCTGCCATGCGTTGATTAGGACAGTGAGGCCGTGGCGACATCCCATGAAGTGCCATTGGTCTTGGGGGAGGTCGTGGCCCTGTGGAAGAGCAAATCGCGTTGCTGGGATGCAATCAGGTCTATTCAGGATGGGAGTGAAGGTGCGGCTGCCTACGTGCACAACCGGAAAGAAGCCGAGCAGAGGAGGTTTCTGGTGGTGCTTGCGAAAGCGATGGGGGAACTTGGGGTCAGAGAGGATGCGGTGCCGGCGTGTGCAGACAAGGGAGGCACGGGGGAGGGAGGATGGCTGGGGAGGGAGACGGAGGAGGATCTCTTGGAGGAGGTCCTCATCTTCGAGCAGATGCATCGTCGATGAGGATTGGCGGCGGTTCATCCAAGCTAACCATCTTTGATCTACGCACGGATTATAAATTCTCCCTTGATTAATAACACAAGATTCAAGATCCATGGTTTCGATTGAGACTCACCCGCTAGTATCCGTGGTGTTGGATCCATCATCAACCCAGATCCATCCATCCGTGAAGTTAGGGTTCATACGACAAGAAGAGGGGGATGGGGGCACATATAAATAAACAGAAGAGAGAATTTCTTATTTGGTTGTGGATAGAAATATGGTTCTCTTTTTGGCCCTCAAATAATTTGTATTCCATATATGGCACTCAGTCTATTTTTTTCTACTATGAAACTTTCGCCAATTTTTGGTACTAACGGTGTCAAGTTAGATTTGAAAAGATGGTTTTGCCCCAAGTGTAGTATCTGGGGAAATATCAGAGGAATACAGAATGGAATGTAAAATATAGTAAGCCAGAGGGGCTGACCGTAAAGCTTGGATAACCCGAGGGGTTAAATGGGAATTATGGGGACATTTTCATGGATATCAGAGAATGAAAGGACTAAAATGAAACAATGATGAAGAGACAATGTTTTCTTAGAATCGATCAATTTGTTTCTATACAAAGACCACCACTGTCATCGGCAGCCAAGAGGGGGCTCGCGCTGCAGTCCTGGAGGTTGTCGCCCAAGCGCTACCGCAGAGAGGGTTGTTTCATATCCCTCCAACAACCAAGTACGAAATGGTTTCAAGCCTTCGATCTGCCCAGATGCAGTTTTGCCAGGTGGATAATTCTTCATTTCTCTCCGGACCGATGGTTGAATGAAACGCCTTCAGACGAATTTCCTGATCAAAGGCACAAGGAAGAGTTTCACGGAACTAGTTAAGATGCATGTTTTCGTAATAAAAGCATATCAAATCAGCAGCTAGCTGAATAGGCCCAGTAGAGCGGTCTTCAACAAAGAAATCTCTAAATGGTGGGTCTTCCTCATGACTAGACTGGTCTGGTTGGTCTCTGCAGTCGAGGAGATCTTTGGGAATGGTCTGGCAGGTAAGTCGGGGTCGTGGCCCTGGATGTTTGGCGCGACGGTCGTGGTCTGCGAGAGGCCGTCTCATGTAACAAGAGCTACAAGGCATCCGTTTCGTGTGACGTTATGGCTTGTGCAGGAGCGGGAGACGTCGGAGTGGCAGCTCCATACCCGTGTGTGTGTGTGTGTATTTGGTGCGACTGTTGCCCAGTGTTGTCTGGTCGACCGAGACTAACTTGCTTGTGCAGATTTTTGGCCCTGTTTTCCAGATAAAATGGGTCACTTTGTTTGGTTTTCTTATTTTGTTTTCATACAAACTGGATCAAATTTCCTTTCGAAATTAGATCAAATTCAGGTGGGGAATGCTCCCACCATGACAGTCTTAGTTGTATGAGCAAGGTCTTTCCATACTATTTACCCAGAAAACTCTTTGCAGTGCAAATGAAGGTTCCGTGGCTGGCTTGTATGCCAGGAGTTGGCGTGTCCTAGTATGTCCTAGTACTAGCGTGTAGGAATTGGAAAGTCTAGGTTGATTCTTGTCAAGATTAGAGTCCGGCTTAGTACTATTCGGGTTAGGACATTGCGCCCGTGCGGTGATTAGAGTCCTATGACGAGTCATAGGTCTGTTAGGTCGGTGTAATAATAGTGTGGTGAGATATTGAGAAAAGAGAAATAGAGGGAAAAAGAAGGCACGGCAAGGGCCTTTGGCTAAAAGTTTTTGAGCACGCATGCATGTTCGTCTACTTTGATATGACCTATCCCTCAAAATACAGAACATGTCATATACCACAGATGAATTATGCCGGCTACATCCCAGGACAACACAATCATAGTCCTGGAAGTACAACACGACTTAATCTCCTTGTTTCACCAAAATTACCTTGAAAGTAAGAGTCAGTACATACATTGTTCAGCTTAATAGATAATCAAATACGCAGATGGCTACTCCTTGGGTATAATAAATCTCCCTTTGGTTTCTTGCAGCGAGGAGGAAGAATCTGGGCCAGCGGCCACGTCGACCGTGACGGCCGCCATGGTCTGCCTTGCAGGAACTCCATCACTGGGGCATGTCGCTAACCACCCGCGCACATCATGTACATCAGGGAGGCGGCGGCGGCGAGAAGTCCCCTTGTCGGTGGAAGGCGAGCATTGTGCTTGGCCTCGACTCGTAACCATAAGCCGGCCGGCTCGTCGTGAAGGCGTCGTGCCTTGACCATCTGAAATCCTGTTGCCACTGCTTCGGTCTGATGATTCACTTGAAACCTGGCAGCCACGCGTAGACCCTCGCGTATCTGAACGAATATTTATATGAACGGCCAGAAAAGAAAGTTCGATCCATTAGGGCATGTACAATGGTTTTATCTTAAGAGTGCCACATAGGATAAATGATGAGGCGGAGGAAGGAGAAATCACAAAAGAAGGCTTGTTTTATCTTATTTAAGAGAAGACAAGAAATGATCTCTTAGCACAATCTGTCTCACCATATTTTTAGCAACAACTAATTATTGAAGATAAGACTAAGAGATGACCTATTGTAGACAATTTTTTTTTGTCATCTCTAATTTAAATGCAAAACTTAAGATAACACTATCTTATCAACCATTGTACATGCCCTTATGCTCCCGTCAAAAAAAGAAGAAAGAAAGAAGTCCATCCAGTTGTGTTTGGGCTGACCCAGTTCACCGGGCCAGCGAGATCAGATTGGGCCGGTCAAGGGCACCTGGGCCAGCCAGATCAGAGATCGATCGATTCGAGAGAGCAACTAGTTAACAAGCGCTCCTTCGGAAGCCTCGCAACGATCAGCGTCACTTAGCACGCTCCCAGCCATTCGCCATGTGTCGCGCTCTGGGTGCTCCCTCCGGATTTTTTTTATTTTTCCGCATGCGTTTTCGGCTTTTTAAACGTTTTTTTTATGTTTTGGTTTTCCACCAGTCTTCCTTAGCTTTTCAATAAAAAAAATTGTGCGGAAAAACGCGCTTTCTTTTTCTTTTCCTTTCGCGAGAGTCACGGTCTTGCTTCTGCAAGAGGCATGGTTTTGCTTTCGCGAGAGTCACAGTCGTGCCTCTCGAAAACGAAAAAAACGCATTTTTTCTTTTTTTTTCTTTTGCGAGAGTCACGGTTTTGCTTCCGTGAGTGGCACGGTTGTGATTTCGTGAGAGGCACGGGCGTGCCTCTTTCGGAAAGGGAAAAAACCCGTGCTCCCGGTTCGGTTTTTTCGTCCGGTTTTTTTCATGAAAAAAAGTTCGTCAAAACCTATCAACATGGGATCTAATTTTGAAGATCTCGACGCGAGGAATCCAACGGTGAAAGCGATTCGAGATTTGGACGCACGGTTTGAGAGATAAAACGTTTTGAATAAACGGATCTACGAAAAAAAAAACTCTCAGGTTGCGACAAGTGGCGCGCTGCATGCGTGCCACTTGTCACAAACAGGGGAATTGGAATGATCTTTGCAACGAGTACTCCTCAATTAGTGATTTCGTCGATTCGATTGCTAGACAAATCGATTGGGCAGCGATTCCGTTCGGTCGGAAGAAAAAGATAGATAAACCATCTTCTTTTAAATGCCAGCCATCAATATTTGTGGTTAACATAAAATCAACGGATATAAATGAATGACGTATGGAGAACTATGAAAGCCTCCTCCCTTTAATATTAGGTAATAGAAATCAGCAACCATGGAACCCAAAGCATACAACATAGCACCACGCCTCACACACCTAAGGCACGATACAATGGTGCTAAGGAACATCTACACCACCCCAATCCACTCGAAGCAATCTAAATGTAGGCAATAAAAGCACTGCTTGAGGTTGGCGAAGTCTTTCACCATGACTGAATCAGCACGCAGAAACAAGCCGCACCCATGGAACCATGGACTTCAAGGCGTCATCTTCATGAAGGGAACGCCACCAAAACACCACCGTACCACCTCCCAATCCAAAGGATGATGGTTTTCACCCTTAGCAACACGAAGGACAGAGCATAGCCACAATGGCGCATTTATGAAGGAGACGATGCTCGCTGCCGCCGCTACTATCGGCCTGGGCAAAAGCCAGAGAGGATGTACCCCGACAGGCACACTCTCTGCCTCTGAACCATGGTATGACCAGTCGTCAGAAGACAACTGCACCATCGCCATCGCATGCCGAAACACCAACCACCATGCTAGCCGCACGACCATGGCAGCCAGCCCACACCCAAGCAGTGAGCTCCACCCATGAGC
Organism: Triticum urartu; assembly: GCF_056163025.1. Lineage (NCBI taxonomy): Eukaryota > Viridiplantae > Streptophyta > Magnoliopsida > Poales > Poaceae > Triticum > Triticum urartu. Next base: position 8,736,556 of record NC_141878.1, on the reverse strand, counting down.
ACACGGACCTCCACCACCAGGGCCGCCGCGATGGCACACGTACGCCACCGACTGGTGCAGGGCAGTACGCCCCTTCTTCCACCCCAAAACGAGCCACTTGGCAAGAAGGTGCCCAGCCGGCGAGATCCAGGTAAGGGAGGTCGCTGGCAGCCGCCCCACCATTCCACCGGGGACCAGGGCCACTGTCACAACTGATCTGACCTCACCAGATGTCGCCCAGGAGGCTCTGGAACACCACTGCCATCACCGGCCGGCCCTTGATGTGCCATGCATTGAGCTACCGTCAGTTCCTATCAGGGTCCGCTACCAGCAATAGAACAATTCAAATTGTTCATGGTTAGGTAAGCACAGAAACCTGATGAACATACAAACTAGCTCAATATTTTTTAACAACACTCCAATTATTGTATGTCTATTATAGTAGTGTGTGGTTTCCAATTAAATAGTGTAGATGCACTTCGCATTGGAATAAGGAGCTGAACTCTTGAAAGTACCGAACTGGGTTACCAATTGCCATTCCTTGCCGCAGCAATGAGGTTCTCTCTTCAAACAGATTGATGCCAATGATCACCTGAGCAGAAACATGAACAAGAAGTCACATAATTTGCGCTTTTCACTGTCCATGCGAGCTTGTTACATCCATGGTCATCAATGTACGTAGTGAGATTGTGTCCTCAAATTAGCAACCCTTTTGAAAGAGCAGCTGCACATTCGTAACCAAAACAGGATTTGCAAATGAAAGCAAATAACATAACTGGCAGCAACTTGCAGATGAGCTGCAACTCTGCAGCACTAGAAGCAGGTCTTTTCAAACATAAGGTTCCAGGACTCTAACAAACAGTACAGATATAGATCATAGCAGCATCTGGTCCACATAACCCGGTACCAAACTTGCCACTGACTCAGAACACAACTAATAAATACTCATACTATTGTACTTGCACACCAGAAATGTAGCGCCACTCATCTTCTCCGGTCCAAGACCTTCCTCATCTTCTTGTGTCGCCTCTGATACAAAAAAAAAATAGAACAAATATCAAGATAGGGACATAATTATGCATGATTAGATCTAGACAACTAGCTATACAATGAAAATCAAATGTTGCACGATGCTTGAATGTCAAAAAGATAAAATCCTTCCAGCATTACAGATATTAAATGCATTGATACGCAGACAGATCTACATACCGTTCACCAACTAAAACATACAAAAGTTTACAAATAAGAGGGTAGAACGAACATCACCCAAGTACCCTACATGTCTTTAGCTTGTTAGCTAGATTGCATTATACACTTATCATATATAAGAGGAAAACCTTCATAGTATATATATAAATACATCATAAAACATGCATAATCACAAGCATGATGGTGTAAACTGCAATATTCATAACTGAATCCATTAGAGAGACAACATGCTTCAGCATACACGTATGGAAAATTGATACCATGGTACAATAACATTCGAAGAACTCATAAAGATTAACAAGCTCAGGCAAATTATTAACATGGACAAGTCCTCTATTATCTTCAGCAAACACACAATGGAGCCGGATAAGCTTGCAATAAAGAGAAGCCAACCCTTGCAGAAAATGATTGTGTTTTGGTACAAATGTCTACACTCATCTAACATGGCTATGTTGGCAAATCAAGGATGGATGCTGCTTTCTGAACTAGACTCGCTGTCATGGATAGATCCTGCCTGACAAGGTCTCAGAGTTGATAAACCCCAACAGTGAAACACGGGATGTTGAGCTTATTAACGACTTGTTCTGACCTCAAGACACAACTAATATTTTACCACTGCCATCGTATGAGAGTTTTGAAGATCACTGACCCTGATATTCTGATCCGAAGGGTTGTTTCTCCGCAAAGTCAGTTTGAGAGGTGCAAGGAAGGCGACAAATCGATAATAATCAATTACCAAGTAATGAAGGCTATGCTATGGGCTTAAGGAACTTTAGATGTTTAGAGAAGATGTATTCATCTAGAATTATTCCGGAGGAATTTGTTCCATTATGCCGAATGGGCCGAAACAGAACATTCTAGAGCTGACCAAGTTCAATGACAAAACAGTCCCTAGTACTATAACTATTTAAGTATTAGTTAACATTACCAGAGGCTTCCATCATAGATAAATACACGCTAGTATGGAAAATGGTTATTAGTAGGATCAGTCAAGAGAAATACTACTAAATGTGCCAATCGAGTAACTTTTCCTTGAGAAAAATATTAATTAAATAAATATAGCATGCTTTAATTTTTGAAGTGCCAAACAAAAGACTAGTTGAAAAATCAAGGACGTAATGGTATCAACTCTTTACACACATAGCGATAGCCAAGCAACAATACATACAGTTATATGAATTTTTTATTATATCATTAAATACTTTGCTAACAAATAATGATATAGAAAAAAATAAATTGACAATATCATCACCATGCAGATAAAGAAACAAGCAAGTCAATTTATTTTTAAGTATCTAATTAACCCTTGGTCACACCAACTATATCACTTCAAACAGTTATCAGAAGTAATATGAATAACTCTTGGCAAAATTATTGACCGTACTTTGTTATGTATGCAATGCAGAGAACTTGTATTACCTTCAGTATAGAAATTTCTATATGGATAACACATTCTCCAATCCCAGCATCTTTTCGTACCAATATGTCTGAACTGCATCGAGTCAAGCTGGAGCATGAAGTGATGACCAGATTCGCAACATAGGAAGATCACATTTGTGTCCTCGTCATACCCCGTCATCGCAGCCCATCTTCCTTTACTCCGGAACAGGGGATGTGAAATTTGGTCATCCAACTGAACGGTTTTCTGTAGCACCCACGAAACAATGTCATCGTTGTTGGACTTTCTTGCCCATAGTTGAATGCTCAGTTTTATGGAAACAGCCAGGCCAAGGCCACCATCCTCTGTTCGTAAGGGCTGAAAATACCAGCAGTTGACATAACGGTAGACGTCTGTCGGCTTCTTAATCACAAGAAACGTCTGCCTTTCAAAATCAAGTTGAAGGATGTCGGTGCTTATTAGAAGCAACCAGCAAAGTGTATTTCCGACTAGGACGGCGGGCCTGTGCATGTAAACCGTGTATCGAGCCGCAGTCGAGATAACTTTTTCCCATACGTCAGACTTGGATTCGTAGATACATGCTAATGCCTTTGCTTGGTTATAATATTTCCCAACCAATACTAGTGTAAATTCGCTTAAGTGGCAATTACCGTGCACGGGGAGACCATCAGAGGCGGAGCAGTGCACCGCGGTGGTCTCGACCTCGCAATCAATGCCATAGTTGAGCCCCAGCGGAAAAGCCACGTGGCGCTAGATGTTGGTGATGGGGTTCCACGCGAGTATCTCGCGGAGTGCGTGATCAAGAAAAAGGGCTACACCGTGGCGGCAGTCGACGAGGTTGACGTGGTGAAGACGAGGGATGTAGCTCATAATGGGGGTGAATCCTGACATCGGAGTGAAGCTAGCCCCTTTATATATTCTGTCGAAGTAGCCCAACAGAGGAGGCTTCCGGTGGTGCTTGCGGAAGCGTTGGAGGAATCAGCGGTCGGCGAGGATGCCACGCCAGCGCTTGCAGACGAGGGAGGCGCTGCGAAGGGACGACGACTTAGGAGGCAGATGGAGGAGGATCTCCTCGAGGAGATTCTCGTCGTCCAGCGGGAGCGCCGACGCTGGCGAGGAACGGCGGCTCATCGTTATCGATCCAGGCCCGATGTGGCTCCTGGCGTGGGACCACACTTACCACCACCCCGGTGGCTTCACTGTCACACACTCGGCGGCGGCGTGCTTGTGCTGACGGCGTGAGGCCGCCGGAGATAGCCAAGGCGGGCAGGCGGTGGGAGGTGTGATTGCGGTCGGACGGGCGGCCGCCGGCGCGTTGGCTCTCGGGCTCGGCACGGGAGGTCTCGGCAGTGTCGGCAATACATACATACACCCGCGGATATGGGCCACCGAGAACATCAGGCCCAGTTCAGGCGCGCAGATGCACGAGCTGGGAGGATCCCGTCTACGGTTTTCCTTTTTTTCCTTTTTTTTTCTATTTTGTTCCTGTACTGTTTACCTTTCTGTTTTTACCTTTCTTTTTTCCTATTTTGATCTGATCCTGTACTGTTTACTTTTTTCCTGTGATGAATTTATTCGTGGTTCTTGACCAAAGACCGGCTGATGTTAGCATACCAACTTCAGCAATGAGGAAACTTCATTTTGGACAAAAACTTTTCACAACATGAAGGAATGTTTACCATGCACACCAATTATATTTCTAGCAATTGGATTTCATAGCTATTTTGAGATTTGGCACATCAAGACATTATTATAGTTTCTATTCAACTATGGTGGTTCTTAGTTGCCTTCTGCATCAATCCATCACTTACTGTGGTCGCCATCTCTGCTCATCATCACAATCCCCATCCCCTCGTGACGCTTAAAAAACAATGGCAGCCATCTTCCTCTTTAGTGTTAGCTGAACTGATGAGCCACCACCAATTGCTTCTCAGAATCATTTTAAAAGAACACCCGCCCTAGAATATGTGGAAAAAGAATGATCTGCACAGGAATGCTATTGACAGAAAATAACATAACAAGAACCGACTGCCCAACCCTTGCGTCGGCCCCAGGCAACATGGGAAACCCTACTAAGCCGCCACAACTCCTAGATTCGACCCTTGATTGCGTCGCCACCATTGGAGGGGACCCCGGCGAAGGTCGTGCATGCCCAAGGAACATAACTATCGGGCGCTTCCGCCTTCCCATGGCATTGCTGCGCGGGGACAATGGCTTCTGAGCTCAGGGCATGCTCTAAGCACTAGCGCCTTCCCGTGCACTCCCGTCTATGGTAGCGCCTCCCTCCTGGCTACGCGCGTGAGGTCGAGCGGCGGGCTTAGCCATAGGTGCTACGACGGAGGGCTCTGGCAAGCGCTACGTGTCTTGCGGCATGTTCGCATATACGCCGACCATGGCCATTGCTATGGTCCATCGGTGGCTACTTCATGCGCTGGTGCTACGCCAGGCCTACAAGTGTTCTGGTACGTTCTGCCAAGGACCTCACGGTCTTCGCCGGGCGTGTTGTCGTGCACACGGTGGATCTTGCCCTCGCTACCCGTCCCGGTTGGCCTGGACCGGTATTCTCTAGTGTTGATGGCTCACTAACATTCTCTCCCATAGTGGCTCTAGCTCCGATGCTTGGGAAGCTGCACCTTATCGACTTTTGGCTCACTAGCATTTTGGTGGCACCGGCCTCATCCGTCTGAATCTACGTCTCTCAAGACCCTAGCTCACTGATGTTGCCAGCCGCCGCCGCATCCCGTGTGTTATATAATACCCCGGAATTTAAGACACGATTATGGAATACGTCGTGTAGGTTGACCAAGTTTGACTTTTTCAGACAATTACATGTTCGGAGAATCTGAGACCGTGATTCATGTCACCTCATCGCGAAGATCAAAATTCCCTATACATTTGCGCACAATGGAGCACATATGAATTTTGGAGACAATGAATAATTATGAGAATAAACAAGGAAGAAAAAAACTAGTTCAGAACTTCAGATAAGGATAGAGGAGAAAAGAAGAAATAAATATCTCTAATCCTAACACTGTCATGCACGAACCCAAGCAACGAACGCCTCATCCGGAGTCTAGCTCTCGCTGTCTAGGGTTCGAGCCCTTTGCCACTGCTGTCGTAGTCTTTTCAAACATAAGGTACCAGGAGTCTAACAAATAGTTTGGATGTACATCTTATGTTAACATCCTAAACCGGTACCAAACTTGCTACTGGCTCAAAACTCAACTAATAAATACTCATACTATTTTACTGGATTCCCTAAGACAGTTCCTCCTACCGCATACCCAGCTGCCACATCAGAATTGTACCGCGGCTCATTTTTCTTCGATCCAAGACCTTCCTCATCTTATTGTGGGGCTTCTGTTCCAGGAAAAGCAGAGCAAAGATCAAGATAGAGACATAATTTAGCATGACAAGATCTGGACAACTAGCTGTACAATGAAAATCAAATGTTGCACGACACTCGAATGTCAGAAAGATAAAATCTTTCTAACAGTACAGATACTAAATGCATTGATACCCCAAACAGATCTATTAACAATTTACCCACTAAGACATACAAAATTGGACACATAATAAGAGGGTAACACAAATGTCACCCAGGTACCCTACATTTTTTTTAGCTATTTAGATAGATTGCAGTATACACTTTCCATGTATAACTACATCAGAAAACATGAATAATAACAAAGATGGCAGTGTAAACTATAATAATCATAACTGAAATATATTAGAGAGACAATATGCTTCATCATACAGACATGGAAAATTGATTCTATTGTACAACAACATTTGAAAAGTTCTTAGGGATTACCATGCTCGGGCAAACAATTAACATGGACAAGTCCTCTATCATCTTCAGCAAAAACACAAGGGAGCCAAACAGGCTTGCACTAATGAGCACGCTTGGAAACAATACGCAAGCTAAGTCTGATTATTACCTTGGCCCGATGCATGTGGGTAAGTTGAAAAATTAAAGTAATATGATAACCCTCTAGACAAAGCATAAATAATGATATAGAAAAAAAAATAATTCTCAATATCATCACCCTCCTGAGAAAGAAACAAGCAACTCCATCTATTTTTAAAATATCTAGTTAACCCTTGAGGACACCAACAAATATCCCTTCAAACAGTTATCAGAAGTATTATGAATGACTCTTAGCAAAATAATTGACAAGACTGTTATGTATGCAATGCAGAGAACTCGTATTACCTTCAGTATAGAAACTTCTATATGGATAACACATTTGACAATCCCAGTACGTTTTTGTACCAATATGTCTGAACTGCATTGAGTCAAGCTGGAACATGAAGTGATGACGAGATTCAAAACATAGGAAGATCACATTTGTGTTCTCGTCATACCCCATCATCACAACCGATCTTGTTAAGCTCGGAAATAAGGGATGTGAAATTTGATCGTCCAGTTGAATAGTTTTCTCTAGCACCCACGAGACAACGTCACCGCAGTCGGATTTCCTCGCCCATAGTTGCATGCTAAGGTTTTTTGAGCAAACAGCCAGGCCAAGTCCACCGTCCTCTCTTCGCAAGGGCTGAAAATACCAACAGTTGACATCAGCATAGGCGTCTGCTGGCTTCTCAATCACACCAAACGTTTGATTTCCAAAATCAAACTGAAGGAGGTCTGCATTGTAAAGTAACCAGCAAAGTGTATTTCCAACTAGGACGCTGGGCCTGTTCATGTAGACTGCATATCGAGCCGCTATCGTGATAACTTTTCCCCATGTGTCAGACTTGGATTCATAGAGACATGTGAATGCCTTTGCTAGGTTAGGATAGTCCCCAACCAATACTAGTGTAAATGCGCTCAAATGGCAATCACCCTGCACCGGGAGATCGTCAGAGACAGAGCAGAGCACTGCGGCAGTCTCGACCACGCAATCAGAGCGATTGATGAGCCAAGGTGGAAAAGCCACGTGGCGCTGGACGCCCGCGATAGGGTTCCACATGAGGATCTCGCGGAGTTCATGATCAAGAAAAAGGGCAACACCGTGGCGGCTGTCGACGAGGTTGAGGTGGCGAAGACGAGGGATAGAGCTGATATCGGGGGTGAACCCTGACATCGCAGTGAAGCCGGCCCCTTCATATTGTCTGTCGAAGTAGCCCAAGAGAGGAGGCTTCCGGTGGTGCTTGCGGAAGCGTTGGACGAAACGGCGGTCGGCGAGGATGCCACGCCAGCGCCTGCAGACGAGGGATGCGCGCCGGAGGGACGACGGCTTAGGAGGCAGGCGGAGCAGGATCTCCTCCAGGAGGTCGCCGTCATCCAGCGGCGCTGGCGAGGAACGGCGGCTCATCGATCCAGGCCCGATCGATGTGGCGCCTGGCGTGGGATCGCACTTATTACCACCGCCCCTGTGGCTCCACCGTCACACAGTCGACGGCGGCGTGCTGACGGCTGGAACCCCGCGTCGCCGCCGGTGGGATGTGGGACGGGCGGCGGCTGGCGTCCGTGGGTTCTCGAGTCGGTCTCAGCAGTTTCCCTTCCGGAAGATACACACATCCGGCCCAGTTCAGGCCCAGATGAAGCGAGCTGGGTGGATCCTGTCTACTGGTATTTTTTCTCTGCGATAAATTTATTCACCGTTGGTCTGCAAAGACCAGCCGATGTTAGCCTACCAACTTCAGCAACGAGTAAACCATGATAAAATAACAAGAAAATTTTCACAACTTACTACACCAAACGCTTTTCAGCCGATTTACCCATGATGAAGTAACAACTAGCCAATTATATTTCTCGTAATTGAACTGCATAGCTCTTTCGAGATTTGGGGATGCGAGACAATATAGTTTCTCGTCCACTATGGTCGTTCTTGGTTGCATTCTGCGTCAATCAATCGTCTAGGTCACCACACGCACACCGTACCCCTATGAGTAATTCTGAGAGACCGAGCCAGTATATCATCTTAAGATTGATGAAGTCACTAAAGGCGCCTCGCGTAGTCGACAGGAACGTCTCCTCCCACCGAATGCGCATCGCCGAATATCCTAAAATAAATCAGGAAGAAATACGAGCACCAAAAGAAACAAGGCATCCGTGTCGTGGGATGTTATGGTTCATGCCGGCGCGTACCTGTGTGTGTGTGTGTGTGTGTGTGTGTGTTTGGTGTGACTGTTGCCTAGTATCGTATGGTCGACCGCGGCTAAGTTCCTTGTTAAGCTTGGGAACGGGGTATGATATTGGAAAGTGCCACCTATGATTTTGACACGTCAGCTCGTAGAACCAATCTTAAAACTCTTTCACCCAAGTACCAGAGCACCATGCTGAAAGACTGAGTATTGACAGACACGTGTGTCTTACCAGCCAGCGGTGTTTATGTTGAAAATATGCCCTAGAGTCAATGATATGTATTATTATATTTCTGTGTTCATTTAAAAGTTTATATTTCATGTTATAGTTGTTATTATGCACGTGTGAATGATAAACAGTAAAATTAGATTCATAGTCTTGACTCTAAGACTGGATCAAATGTTGTTGGTGATCACATTTTCCGGATCTTAAGATATCTTAAGTGTCATGACAATCCTAAAATAACATTAAGCACATGACCTTAGAAGAACTATCATATTGAATCGACCCAAAATCATTTCTTATATTTTGAGATAATATCGTCAGAATTTAATTGTTATATTATGAAGTGTTAATGTGTGTTTTAGTTCCTTAGACAATAAGAGTATCACAGTCACTTCTTACGGTACGATGAGCTTTGGGGTTGCTCAAACGTCATGTGTAAGACGGTGATCATAACGGTAACTTAGAGTTCATGGAAAAGTTCGACAAGAGACTACATAGCTCAAGAGTGGAATTTGCATCCCTCATCGTCAGGCCAAACACAAGTGACTATGTCATGGGGATGCCGACACATTTCAACAAGAAAGAAAAGAAAACTGGTAACGAGAAGACCGGTATGGTGAGCATGTGTATCACTCAAGAGGATACCGATACATCTCACCTCGGGTTTTTTTGAAGTAACATGAAGAAAAGCAAATATCACATGATAACCAAAAGTTCCATATATACTAGGGGAAGGGGGGGCCGAATTGGAGGGTGATTCCCCCCTCCTTGGCCGACCAAAGGGGGTGGGATTCCTTCCTGTTGTAGCGCTCCTCTTCCTGCCTTCCAACCTATATATACTAGAGGATTTGGCACTTTTGAACTCACAAATTTTAGAGTCTCTTGTATTTCTCTATTTATAGTTGGTCCTAGTTGATCAATTAGAGCTTGACAAAGATCCTCTAATGGTCATAATCAGAGGCCGAGTGTAGTTCGAATCATATGCAAACACTCATGGAAGTATGTGCGAGGTGGCTTGGTGTATCGGCTACACCTGATCCTCTATGTGCTATCGTCGAGCGATGCATGGTGATGCCCTCTTCCGCATTATTCATGCATATGCTCCATCATTGGACAACTCTCGTTTGACGCTCTGTATTGCCCTTCCGGCGACAATGCTCATATGGTCGGTCATCCATGCCTATGGGTCTGCTCCTATTGCTTCTACATTGTCAGCTTGGGCACCTTGATATGGGTTCTAGTGGAAACCACTTTTCGGCCGCCGCTGCGGCACACATCGAGTGTTGGTGAAAGGGTTATAGCCCGTTGCGATGACGGGGACAGATTGTGTGTTGCTCGTATCTTTGGCCCTTTGGATGCAGTCTGCCGCATGATGCTTGCACGGTGGTGCCCTCATCCCAAGATCTTAGTTTGTTAGTTGGTGTTGGCACAATGCTATTGTAGGCAACAGTGCAATGTGATTGTGCACATTGTTGTTGTTGCATTTTAGTTGTTGTGTTTAACTCCTTGTATCTGTTTTTTTCGCTTTGCTTTTATTTTCTCTGTATTGTGTTCCCCTTGTAGTTCTGGGTGGTTGATAGCTTTGTTAATTATAAGTGGCTAGGTTCGAACTCCTCTAGTGATTCGGACAGTGCCTTTTGTCTTTTAAAAATAATAATAAAACAAATAGACAATTGAAGACGCTAAACGCCCAATTGGGCGGGCAACTTTGTTGGCGTACATAAAAGCAAGATGATGTTAGTATGAATTAGTATCTTAGATGATCTCATTTATTGCCATGCAGGATATAATAGTACAATAATTATTATGATATGGTATTATAATATGATACTCAACCTTCCATTTTTTATTTATTTCTATGTCACCTCATCAAAATTGTTTAGGTGGCATGCATGATAATAGCTATGATACTCGCCTTACGAACAGTGTTAATTATCCAGCTATACAAACCCATCTGCTGCACTAATAAATACAAATATACAAACACGTCCACCTACCAAACATGGGCGTGACGGCGCGGGGTCGGGCGGGCGTGGTGGCAGCGGCGGCGCGTTGGTGCGACATCGTGGCAGGCACTAATGATGGCGGGGAGTGCCCGGGCAGCGATAACTAGATCTAGCCGCCGGGCAGCACGGGCTGGAGGTCATCATCCTGCTGGCTGGTGGCAGCGGCGGCTCCTGCTCAAGGTGCGGTCTTCGTGGCTGTGGTGGACTGGAGCGAAGGTGCGAGCTGGTCCGGGCTTCGGCGACGCGGTGGCCGTGTTCTTGCTGGTGGCACAGGGTGGCAGCGTGGCGGCCTTCTTTTTCCTGGGTTGGAGCCGGTGGTCTGCGGGGCTGGTTGGCTCATGACGGTGGCTCCCCTGACCTAGGGTTTGCGCTCGGGCAGGCCGGATTTGGGCCTGGGTAGATCGGGGTGTTCTCTGAGTAGGTGTGGTTCGTGCCCGGCCCGGGATGTGCTCATGACTGTTGTCCTCGCGAGTGCGGTGGGCTGTGGAGGTGGTCATGGCACCGCCTACTCGTCATGCCGTGCAGTATCGGTGATCTCGGATTTGGTGTTGTGCAAGCTCTGCTTCACGGCGGCTGTCGACGGTCCTAGGGTCATGTCCCCAGGTCCACGGGGACTGGTTAGGGATGCAGGCGTCGGCACCTCCTACAGTGGAGGTGTGGAAGGACGTTCTTCTACCATAACCGTCAGGGTTGGTGTATCGTGTGGCAGCTGGGTGGTGGAGTCTTGGGACAGCGATGCCGGAGTGGCCGCCCCAGGAGGCGGTCCCCATGATTGGCTCTCCGGCAGGTCTCGTGCCGACGGTGGTGGCTTCTCCTCTTGGTCGTATGGGCGGTGGGGGGTCTAGCAGCAGGTGGCTCGGGCACGCCCTTGTCGCCCGGATCTGTATCGAGGAGTTGGAGCTTGTCGCGTATGTCCTGGGTCTATCTTGGGAGACGGGCGAGCTGCCGAGCGACGGTGACGCCCCCGCGCACCACATTCTTCTTGAAGACGTTGTTGTGGTTTTCCTTTCCGTGTCCGGGCTCCGGGTGAAGACCCCTGTCCATCCCGGACTCGGCAGTGGCGACGCTCTGCGCCGTTCTCCCTCCTGAGGGTGATGTCGTGGAGCCTAGGTGTGCTAGGACATGGCGTGACGTTGTACTCTAATCTCCCCTTATTCTTCTTCGGTTGCATAGCTTCTGCATGGTAGCGAGATCTTAGGATCCGCTTTATAAAAGGGCTACCTCTTCACTATGTACGATTCGGCCGTGTACTTTGATCGGTGCTTTATCTATAAAGTGGAGCGCCAGCCTGTTTCGAGGAACAAACATGGGGCGCAACCGCACAAGTGGCATCTGCAACATGCAGGCGGTGAAACAAGGACGCTCATACGTGCTGATCGATCTACACATCGCATCAATTGCCCCCTGCGTGCAAACATTTCTTTAATCTAATGATCTAGCAAGTTGTACTATACGTAGTTCATTTTCAGACAAGTAGACGTGTGATTCCTGCAGCTATGCACATGCACTGCACGCACGCACTGGGCGAACTCAATGACATGGGCCCTTTGCGTATGCGTGATATATATGATAACTTATTAAGAATAACTTCAGTCACACATCTTTAGTTTAAAATTTGACTATGATAATTTAAATGCCTCCATCGAGAACAATAATAACCACATCCGAACCGGCTCCATCAACAACAATAATACTAAAAGGATCGCAAAATGAAACTAACATGACATGATTACCTCAAATAAGAACCAAATTAGGCTGACTCCATCGACAACAATAATACTTCAGTGCTTCAAAAAAAGTTTCTTTAGGCATTTTTAGGTAACATGGCAGACTAATGTCCTAAAATCATGAAGAAAAGAATTAGGAATTTAGAACACCGGATGAATTGGAACAGTAGACATGTACATAAAATGACAAAATAATGATAGATTGGATTAGAAGATTTTAAAACTTCATGCATACCGAAATTGGAGGATGGATCATGGATGTATAATTGAATGTTTACATGCTAGATAAAGAATAAAATAAACTGCTGAAATTGTCAAATTAGGGTTTGGGGGGATGGACAAGAACTAAGGAACATGGATCGAATCGTCGAAACGTTCAAACATACTGACTTGCAGACTTTTAGGGATTCAATCCCTGGGATTGGGGACAGCCGGACAGCGTTGCAGACTTCAGACTTGCTTGTAGTGGGCCATGTAGCCGGATGTATAGGTATTGTCGCGGTGCCGCCTTGCGCCCCTTGCCGGATGCCGGATGGTCGGGCTGCCGGACTGCTATGCGGCGCGCACAGCTCCAGCGCCGGCCGAGGCGAGGGCGACACGGTAATGCGCGGAGCGAGGAGGCCGATGGTTCAAGGTCGACGAACCTACGAAGGAAAACGATCAGTCTAACTAGCGCGATTCAGGGCGCTTCGCGTTCGCTAATCGATCGGCGATAGCTAGCTAGCTATCTGATGGGCCTAGCCCATCTTATTCTTTTCTTTTGTACTTTTTTTACTTATTTTTTGCTGCCTATAGTATATACTCCATCATGGGCCCCTCTCTCGCCTGGGCCCTGGGCCGTCGCCCCAGCGGCCATACCCCAGGGCCGGCCCTGCGCGCAAACATTTTTTTAATCTAATCATCTAGCAACTTGTACTGTACGTTGTTGATTTTGAAGCAAGTAGATGTGTGATTCCTGCAGCTATGCACATGCACTGCACGCACGCAGATGGCGGTTCGGATCAGATCGGATGGACACCGGCAGCAAGATTCATCCAAACCTAGCGAGTTGGCTTCACTGGCCTATTTATATACCGGTGTGCTCATCTACACAATCCATCCATCTTGGGTTGGGTTGTTAGCCATAGCAAATTAGTTCAACACCAGACATCCAGCCATGGGTATGTGTTCCAACAAGAAGCGCAGCAGCCCTGGCTTTGCTGTGTGGTGTGTCGTCCTGGGCTTAGCCCTGCTCGTCGCCGTCGATGCGGCGGGCAAGGAAGGTGGTGGGCAAGCCGGGCACTTGGGTGAAGAGCATGGGGATGCAGCCTACTGCTCCGCGTTGTGCACCGGACGGTTGGACTTCGGACCGTGCTACAATCAGTGCTTGTATGGGAGGTAGGTAGTACTGTTCTGCCCTTGTTCGGCATGAGCTTAGCTAACTCGATTCCTTTTCAAATAAAAATGACGGTCAAGCTGTGACCTGTGAGCTTCATGCGTCGCCAGGATCAGTTTTGTTTCGTTTAGTTCTGATAGCTACTAATAAATGGTGGTTGGTGGCCTACAGGGTGACAGGACAGGAAGAAGCAAGAGGAGGTGGTGCATTTGTAGGGCGAGCTGGTCTCCTGGCGATGCCGACGGAGGGCACCGGAGGCGAGGGAGAAGAGAAGGGGAAGCAAGAGGACCCCGTCGCCCGTCTGAGCGACCCAGTCTGGTGCTACAATGCCTGCCGTGAACATCCGGAATTGGACTACACTCAATGTGTCAAAGATTGCTACGCTGAGAATATGCCGGACGCCGCACAGCTGGTGGCCCATGGAGGAACTCGAGGAGAAGAAGCAAGAAGAGGAGAGGTTGATGTCCCAATGGCGACGGTGCTGCATGTGACTGCTGCAGGTGCACTGTCGGGGGGCAACTGCGATGAGTATTGCCGCAAACACTATGATGTGGGCTCACCCGGATACAGGCACTGCCAGTATATGTGCCCACGTCTGACGGTCCATGGGGTAGCACAAGGAGAAGAAGCAAGAGGAGGAGCTGTTGATGGGCTGACGGCGGTGGGGAAACCACACTGCGACTGGTTCCGCGACTGTAGTGTAACACCATGCGTCTGGCGCTGTGGGAAGAGGGTGCAAGCGGAGGACACACCCTCTGCCTGACAAACCAATTGTCGCCGAGAAGTTGCTGCCGCCTCCTGAACGGACAGCATCGTCTGTTCTCACAAGGTTTTAACTAGGTGGTCGATCTTGTTTTAACTAGGTGTTCTCACAAGGTTAATTATCATTTCCGTTTTTCTCCTAGTATTGCATGTGCGAGCACACAACCTTCTTTGTGTGTGCTGCGCTTTTAAGGCCACCACCGCTTTCCCTTTCTGAATAAAAGGAGGTGCGATGCAAGAAAAGCTGCACTAGTGTTCCCAATGTGTTTAGCAATTTTAGTTATATGAATGGCGTCAAGGAATGAAGCTAACTAGCTCTAGATATAATGAAGCTGACTGCACTAGATCGACACACAGTGTTCCTAATATTTTCATCGCCATAAAATAGAGAATGAAGGAGGACACGCCACGCATGGGACACCGCGCTAACCGCATTAGATCCACTCAGAGTGATGCTAATATAATCTGGCGGCAAGGTTGCATGCACATGCATTCACCACGTAGCAGCTGAGCCACTTGATCCACTGCTTTTGTCTACATCCACGTAACCAACGAGCATGTCGCCATACTCAAGCAGTTAAGCTTATGCATTTGCACGTGATGGCAGTCAAACCTTCGTGGAAGCCCATGCAGATGTCGGGCTGATATGATCGGATGGATGAAGACAGATCTCTCGCGTGATCCATCCATCTAGAGAAATTATCGAGATCTTTCATCTAGACATTTGTAAATCTGATATACTTGAGAAAATCAAGCCATATGAAGAGCTACCTCTTTCCCTCGCATCGCCCCAGCCCAGGGCGGAGGCACCCCTTTTCAAACCGCCAACCTCTTCTGTGTGTGCTGCGCTTTTAAGGCCACTACCGCTTTCCCTTTCAGAATAAAAGGAGGTGTGATGCAAGAAAAACTAACTAGCTCTAAATATATTGATGCTAACTGCACTAGATCGACACATAGTGCTCCCAATGTTTTGGTCGCCAAAAAATAAAAAATGAAAGAGGACAGTGGGCCTCCACGCTAGCTGCAGTAAGATCCACTCAGAGTGATGCTAATATATTTACGTAGGTCACTTGATACACCGCTTTTGTCTACATCCATGTAACCAAGGGGAATGGCGCCATACTCAAGCAGTTAAGCTTATGCATGGACTAGCCATGCGGGAGTACACAAGCTGCGCCTGCAAGTGATGTCGGGCTGATTTGATCGGATAAATGAAGATAGCAGTAATGCTACATCTACGTAAGGATTTCTATGTAATTAACAGAACTGATTAGGTGCCATGTTTTGGTAGAGGAAATAAGGGAAGGGGCCCCACCCCCGTTTGAGAAAAGTTAAGGCAAGTTACGTAACTTTACGTAGGTCGTAAGTAGGTCTAGCATTTTTTATGAAAATAGATCTCTCACGTGATCCATCCATTTGGAGAAATTATTGAGATCTTTCATCTAAATATATCTAAATTTGATATACCGAAGAAAATCAAGCCATATGAAGAGCTACCTCTTTCCATCACGTCGCCCCAGCCCAAGGCGGGGCGCCCATTTTCAAACTGTAGGAACCACCATTGCATCCCTAGTTTGCTGTGGTGCCACCAAAGGCTGCCGCCATGTGAAGCCCGTGCGGCCAACAACGGCGGTAGGGGTCTTCCTCGCGTCGTGTTTGGAGTGGAGGTCAGCGTCAAAGATGACGGAGAGCTTCAAGGGCATCTTGGAAAGAAGGAGGAAAAGAAGATAGAGAGGTTTACCATCTTGATGTCGGCGGCCGAGAAGAAGAACCTTTAAGAGAAAAAGACCGATCTCAAAAAGAGGAGAGATGAGCTTGCGGCCGCTTGGGAGGGAGACAAAAATGTTGATTATGAAGATCCATAAGTTGAATCCCCATGCAGCGACGATCTTGCAAGTGGGCCGTGTCAAGACGTTGAGTTCCTTGACGGACAAGATGGGGGATGCTGAGAAAGCGGCGGCGCATGAGGACGAGCCAGCGGCAGCGGCAGAGTGAGTGAGAAGGCTTAGACAACTGATCTGGCAGGACAAAAATGCCGGTTTTTTGCACGGACAACGGGGCCGAAACAATAATGATCGGACACATGTAAAAACTATGAAAATCCACCTCTTGTTGGTTCTGATTGGGCGCTATGAATGCTGCACTTTCATTTGCTCCATCTTACTATGTATTTGAAATGAATGTCTCCAGACTTGGACAGACATCGGGGTTGCGGTTAGATCGCTGGCTCTGGTATCAATGTCTATAGAGTGGACCAGACTAGTCCGCGAACAAACAGTGTCTCCATTTTAGGAGACAGCGTTGGAGATGCCATCATTGTGTCTACCACATGCATTGGCATGCATGCACCAAGTTGAATTTGTGGCAATGGATATGTATACATAAAAGCACTAACCCTTGGATTTCTCGTCTCGGTGTGACTTTTGTGTGTGTGTTTTAATCTTGTTGGATGTTTGGCTTGGGCAGTTGCTTTATAATATAAAGCGGGGCCAAAGCCTTTTTCGGTACATAAAAGCAAGTTGATATGGTTCAGCAGTGCACATGTATCTACTGTACGAAAGATAAACAAGAGCAGCAACTGTCTCACATGCATGCAGGCCATCAAATAAGGAAGCTCGACACATCGCTCTAATTGTCAGTACAGTTCTGCTAATCTAATCCAGCGAGTACCTAGTTCATTTGGAAGCTAGTGCTTATCTATACACATAAATGGTAAGTTGACATATGATCGCGTTTTGAAGCTTGTGCATGGCACACTCGCAAATGTCGGATCAAGATGGCTCTCGCTTGGTGTGCATGCGGTGGCTGTCTAGTACGAGTAGAAACCTTTGCTTAACTTCACTGATTGACTCACAGTGCTCCCAATATTTTTGTCGCCAAAAAATAAATATCACAGTACTCACAGTGCACACGTCACGCATATATGGGCCGCCGTGCTAGATCCACTGAGTGATGCTAATATAATCTGGCAGCAAGGCTGCATGCACATGCATTTACCACGTAGTAGCTGAGCCACGTAGTAACCTCGAATAGAGGAGAGCTAAGCTTGCGGCTACTTGGGAGGAGACAAAAATGTTAACCACGAGGATCAATGAGTTGGATCCCGAAGCTGCGATGATCTTGCGCGTCGGTCGTGTCAAGATGTTGAAGCGCTTGGCGACAAAGATAAAGGAGGCCGAGAAGGAAGCGGCTGACTAGGAGGAGTTGGTAGTAGAGTGAGTGAGATGGCTCGGACAACAGATCTGGTAGGGCAAAAATGTCGGTTTCTTGCATGGAGTGCCGGGCAGGAACTATTATGATCAGACGCATGTAAAATCTATGAACATCCGCCTCTTTCTGATTCTCATCGGGCGCTATGAACGCTCACTTCAATTTGCTCCATATTACCATGTATTCAAATGAATTTCGGCATATTTGGATGGACATCTAGGGGATGCGGTTGGATCGCAGGCAACGGTATCAATGTCCACGGACTGGACAGGGCCAGTCTGTGGACAAATAATGTGTCCGTTTTAAGGGATGGTGTTGGAGATGCCCTAATTGTGTCTACCACATGCGATAGCATTCATGCACCAAGTTGAATTTGTGGACATGGATATGTATACATAAAAGCAACTTGATATGGTTGAGCTGTGCACATGTATCTACTGCACAAAAGACAAACAAGAGCAGCAAGTGTCGCACATGCAGGCCATCAAATAATGAAACTCGACACGTCGCTCTAATTGTCAGTACAGTTCTGCTAATCTAATCCTGCGAGTACCTAGTTAATTTGGAAGCAAGTGCTTATATATAGACATAAGTAGCAAGTTGATATATAATGCAGCCATGCACATGCATCTGCCGCAGCGTGTCCGTGGGAGAGACTCTCAGTGGCTGTCTAGTAGAAACCTTTGCCTAACATCACTAGAGCGACTCACAGTGCTCCCAATATTTTTGTCGCCAAAAGATAAAGAATGAAAGACGACACGTCCCGCATGGGCCGCTGTGCTAACTGCACTAGATCCACTCAGAGTGATGCTAATTTAATCTGGCAGCAAGGCTGCATGCACACGCATTCACCACGTACGTAGTAGCTGAGCCACCTCATCCTTGGTAACATGCATCCATGTAACCAAGAAGCATCTCGCCATACTCAAGCAGTTAAGCTTATGCACGTTATGGCAGTCAACCCTCGTGGAAGCCCATGCGCTGCACGGGCGCAGATGTCGGGTCTGGTCTGATCGAATGGATGAACATACCTCTCTCACGTCATTCATCCATCAAGAGAAATTATGGGGATAATTCATCTTCATAGTCCTAAAGCCGACCTAAAATTAATAGATATGCAATTTTCAGTTACATCGTAAAATAATAAGCATCATTTGACTGTACATTATGGACCATCGCTTGGGGTGGTAATCTCCATGTGATAGGCCAAGATCACAAGAGGCCGCTCAATCTCTTTCTCCTCCTCTTCATTGCGCTCAAGTTGCTTGGGGTAGGAATGCTAAGTACAGTTAAAGCATGGTGCATATTTATTATTTTGCTGAATATTTTGATCCAAACTCAATATTTATCTCAAGTAATAAAAATGGACCTTGATAAGTGTCACACGTGTGGCACGGACACATGGCAACTCCGAACATTTTTTATGGCAAATTTAGTGACGCGAGGATGGCAACATTAGTTGTCAAGCATGGAAAATTTCTTTTCGGATGGCAAGTTTAAGTGTTTTTTTGTTTGTTTTTTCACTTTTCGGATGGCAACTTTAGTTGTAAAAATCGTCGGGGCCGGAGTGCTTCGTGCCACACGTGTGGCACTAATCATTCGGGATAAAAAAATGAACAAATATTTTTCAACTATTCATAACTAGATGTATCCCTTTTTTCAAGTGACCAGTTTCGGTTCCATATTGAGTTATTGTGTCATCGTTTACATACATAATTCATATATATCATCATTTTTGCTGGCTGGCAACTGCAAATTAACACAAGAAGCAATGCTAGAAGATGGTGAGCTCGGTTTGATTGAAGCAAGTGGCTATCTAGCCGATCTCTTTTGCTTCTAGGGGAGGCTAGACCCATGGGAAAAGCAAAAATAAATTAGCAAAAAATTGGCAAGCATCCAAACCGTCTGACAAGGAAGCTTTTTTTTAAAAGGAGGCAAAAGATTTGACTCATATATTAATTAAGAAAGAAGATAGAGTTTGAGGGATTACAACACCGCCTTACAAGGAAGCTTGTAACTTAGTGGTCTTAGACAGTTGTTCTAATCAAATGTAGCAAGTAGTAGATAGTTAATTTTGAAGCAAGTAGACATACATATCCATCTGTGCACATGCATTGCACATGCGCAGATGTCGGATCGGTACCTCTTGCGTGGCCCGTGTGGTGGTAGCCACGGGTTATTACCTAAGATGAATCAGATATTCAGATTCACGAGAGGAACCTTTTGCTAGCTTCACCGGCCTCTTTATATCTGCGTGTGTCCCCGACTCTTGGATCCATCCCAGCTACATTGTTAGCTACACACTACACACAGCAGCCAGCCACCTAGCTAGCCATGGGTGTTGGTTCCAATAAGAGCGGCGGCGCCGGCGTTGTTGTGTCGTGCGTCGTCCTAGGCTTAGCCCTGCTCGTCGTTGGGGCGGCGGCAGCCAAGAGCAGCCCAAACTCCTGCAAGGCGTTGTGCCGTGGCCGGGAGGACTACAAACCCTGCCACGCCGCGTGCCTGTGGGGCGTGCATCTGGGATCCCATGGGAGGACACAAGGAGAAACGGCAGTAGGAGGAATTGGTGCCCCACCTACCTGCCGCGTGCGCTGCCGCCACGCGGACGACATCGCCGCCTGCGTCAAACAGTGCCAGAGTGGGATACAGGGAGAAGAAGCAAGAGAAGGAGCAGTAGAAGCAAGCGTAGGAGGAGGAGGAGCTGGCCTACTGGTGATGCCGACGGAGCGTGCCGGAAGGAAAGGCGGAGAGAAGAAGAAGCAAGCAGATGCCGCCTCAGTCCAGCTGAAATATGACCCAGAAATCTGCTCCTTCGTGTGCCGCTACATACATGAAAAGGAGGACTGCCTGAGAAGGTGTGAGGCAGCGCCAAACGAAGCAAGAGGGTGAGAAGTTGGTCTCCTGGCGTCGGCAGCGGTGGGCACGGAACTGGACGAAGAGAAGAGGGTGCACCGTCAACCTGAGCTATTGCTGTCGAGAAGCTGGTGCTGCCTGCCTGCCTCCTGCACCGGACTACATCGTTTGCTTTCCTAACAAGATGTTAATTAGGTCATGTTAGAATAAATCCAAGGCCACCATCAATCTACCGAGGACCAAGCAATCACATGAGGAACGACACCGAGATTTGTTAACGAGGTTCACCGATATGGCTACATCTCCGGGGCCTGACTACGGGCGCTCCTCCCCGTGACACCGTCACAATACCGCACTCCGGCCGCCCGGGTGCCGGCACACGCCGCCGGCTCCCCCTGCGTGCCCGTGCTATTATGTTGGCATAGGTTACATCGTGTGTCTAGCCCCGCTATATATGAGAGGTCTAGGATACAAGTGTCCTATTAGGACACGACTCCATATCCTGTCTACACACCGTACGATTTCAAGTCCAACTGTAACCTAACTTGTACAATAATATTCGACACAATTCTAACAAAATCCACCTTGGCGAATATTCTTCACCACCTTGAATTCATCCATGCATCGAACCCCCTTGTACATTGAACTTGAGATACGCCATGAGCACCGCTGCTACTCCCAGACTCCATGTGACTCCACCTGCAACTTGTAGTCCCTCCTTTTCTTGACCACAGTCAACACTCGAGCAAAATTAAGTTCCTTGTTACTCTAGTCCGTGCTCCCAACTTCCGGAGAATCCGTTCAATGCCATCACGCACCGACTACTGTCTGTATGAAAAATGAACAACTCACATATTGGACGCCACATATAAGAGTTACCTGAACTCAACATCACCGCTCTTTCTTGACCGTCTGTCTGAAACTTGAAGGAATTTCACCGTCGCCCTGTGTCACCCTGAGTCAAATTTGCAGTTGTCTCACCCTTCTTCCGGATAGTCTCTGGTATGTCCCACGGCTATAGCACTCCGCCTCCTTCTGTATATGTCATCCGCACTTTGCCATGTGCACTGAACACGACAGAATATACGGCCATGTACACTCTCCGCTTTTGACATTAGGACTTTCCGCCACTTTCGCAGATTCTCCCTGGTCAACTCCTGTCCATCAATCGGCACCGATAGACCCAGTTACAAACTCGAATCTGGTACTCGTCAACACTGCTTCAGCACCCCTGCACAATTTGTCTGACCACATGTCTGACCACCAGTGCCTTGGCCTGTCACTGTGTCCCGTGCTTACCGCATGCCTTGCCGCTATAACCGCGTCGAGCCTCTGCTGTCCTGCTCGAGTCTCCCGGGTAGCTAGCCCTCACTGCCTCAACCCCCACTGCAGAGAGCCACCGGTCATTACCGACCGATGCCGAGTATCACGTCTTCATCAGACCATTGGGCCCCCGGTCTGATCCACGTGTCTCTCACTATCCCGCTGAAATAGGCTTCGACTCTCCATGCATTTACGCCGTAGCCCCTCCATCAGCACAGAGTGTAGTCATCGATCAGACTCCAACTCCACCTTCAACGTGACTCCATGTAGCTGCGCCTTGCTACCCCGCGCCTTGTCGACTTCAAGCTCTCTCATGTGTGCACCATCTTGAATCAACCCCGCGCCATAGTCTGTCGAAGCCGCACGAGCCCTCAGGCCTGCACCACGTGTTTCCACGCCCCAGAAGTTGGCCTCCATCAGCATCACGCTCCTATGTCGTCGTTGCTGAAATCACCGCCGTCTTCTGCTTTGACCGACATCCCCGTCGATCCGTCAGACAGTCCAGTCCGACCCAGCCGAAATTATCCGACTGCAACCATACTCCACCATTCGTCGTGTCCACCCGCACATCTCCATGCATTGCTCGACGCCCTGTGTCTGCATGATCCTGACAACGCGCTTGTCCGCGCGCTCCGTTGCGTGTCCACACGCTCCAAGCCATCCGATCAAACCAACCTAGCAAAACTTCCATGCAAACTTGAACGGACAAATCTCTTGTCTGCAAATTATCTTGCCCATGTTTGATATATTAACTTCTCTGTGCACCCAGCAGAAAATGAGATCTCAATGATCCATCCCAACTACTCCCGTGCACACGCGTTGGACCTAGCAAGTCCTCTTTTTTTTTTAACCAAACAAATCTCACATCTGACCATAGCAACGCACATCTCAATCCCAGCAAACGCATGCATGCCACGCTTGCACACTAGGCCTCCTTCAGCCATTCGGCTCCTCAGGCCTTGGCTGCACCTGGGCCTTAGGCTAGGCACGCTTGGGCCTCTCGCCCACAGGCCGCACGGACTCACTAGCGCATCGTGCAACGGCCGCATGCCCTAGCTCTGTTGGTCCTCGTCTTCGCGATACCAGCCGCCGCGCGCACTTGTGATCGAACCTCCTGCATGCCGAGCCTCAGACCACGCCGCGTACGCACCTGACGCAGCTTCCTGGACCGCCACGCGAGCCATGCTGCAGCGCTTCTGCACGGGACCGACCGAGACTCCCGCTGCCTGCCGTACACCCGTGCGCCGCCGAGAACTCCAGCTGCTAATCGATCTGCCTCCTGCTCCGGATTGCTTCTTGCACTCGCCGACTTCTGCTGCTTCAGAAAATTCCATCGATCGTCCTGGCTTTTCCGTCGACTACCATGAGATTGCTCCCGATCGCCTAACACACCACGGATCGAACTAATTTCTTTCGCAGCCTTCGACATCACCTCTAGATCAACAACCGCAGCCTCAAATCGAACCTTGCTCATGATACCACTTGTTAGAATAAATTTGAGGCCACCATCAATCTACCGAGGACCAAGCAATCACATGAGGAACGACACCGAGATTTGTTAACGAGGTTCACCGATATGGCTACATCCCCGGGGCCTGACTACGGGCGCTCCTCCCCGTGACACCGTCACAATACCGCACTCCGGCCGCCCGGGCGCCGGCAACGCCGCCGGCTCCCCCTGCGTGCCCGTGCTATTATGTTGGCATAGGTTACATCGTGTGTCTAGCCCCGCTATATATGAGAGGTCTAGGATACAAGTGTCCTACTAGGACACGACTCCATATCCTGTCTACACACCGTACGATTTCAAGTCCAACTGTAACCTAACTTGTATAATAATATTCGACACAATTCTAACAGGTCATCCAGCTTGTACGTTGTTATCATGGTTGTTGAGTAGTTCCGTTTTCCCCATATCCATGTGTGACAGTGTGAGCACACAATCTTCTGTGTGTGCCACACTTTTGAAGCCACCATCGTTTTCCCTTTTGAAATAAAAGGAGGTGATATAGGAAAACCGCAGGTATATGTGGTCCCTTTTTGTTGTGCTGCAATATGTTTGACAACTGGTTTTGTGGCATTGATTGTAAGGTGATACAAAACAAGATGTAATTTAAACACTGATGATACAACTGAATTTGTTTTAGCATTAAGTGCATGCATGAAAGCATAAGACAGGGGAGTAAACTTCTTTTAGCTAGCTTGTTGATGGAAGAGAGCAAGTGGATATATATGTATCCAACTTGGGGATGCATCTGCGAGATGCCACGAGCTCAAACGTGCATCAATGCATGGTAGTGCATATATCCAACGCCATGTGCGCCTGTACTCATGCATCAACGATATTTGTGGGACACGTAGAAGATTTCCAACATATCACCAGAGCCATTGATACAAAATACAAAGTTTAACATCCACCCATCCGCTCGCTGTAGCCAGATATCCATAGTGCCCTACCAGTTTTGATGTAAAAATGACATAAGCACAGCCATTCCAGTAGCTATAACTTTTTTGACATATAATTCATATTTTGTACTCGCGGTGCAAAACTGTATTGATGTGGGCCCTCTTAATCGTCGATTGAACTACCACACACCATCTTAGTTCATCTCTAACAATGTTTGACACGTCGTTGGTATAATCTGTCATATAGATGCGACAAAAATTACAGTGTGTACTTATGTATGTATGTATGAAAGAACACGCTTTTATAAACGGCAGAAAAAAAAGAACATGCTTATATAAACATGAACCAAACTAAATTAAACACATTCAGCTGTGCATCAAGGGCGAGCACTCACGATGTCCACGTCGGCAACGGTACGAGACAAAAAAGGATTTATCAGGCCCACCACGTCGTTCGCGTTTTATTCTACAAGAAAAAGACAGGAGGAGAAAATCGCCTTCAGCCCCTTCTCTCCGCCTCGTCCTCCTCTCCGGCGCCGCCACTCCACCCCCTCTATCGAGCGGTGTCGCCTCTCCTCCCTGGAGCGTGAGCCGCCGCCTCGCCGGCGCCCCTCCTCCTCCTCCTATCTTGTGCCGTCTCGCCGCTGCAGTCGTCCCCGTGAGCAAGCTATCCAGGCTAGGGTTCATCGGAAAGATATGAAAAAAATCCCCATTCCCTCCGCCGTCTACTATGCCCCGCTGCCCACCTACTCTTCCTCTCTGCAGCATTGTGTTCATCCTCGACGCAGAAGGATAGCGTGGACTGCAGAGACGCCCTGCCGCCGTGCTCCTTTTTGTTGATCCCCTTCCATCTGATTGGCCAATGAGGGAAGGTCCAAGAGGTCTGCGGTGGGGTTGGAGCAGCGAGGTCGGAGACCCAGGCGGTGGACGCCTCATCGGGTAGAGGAGAGGTTGACAATACGGACAAGGAGCAGTAGTGTCATGGATCTGCAGGGGAAGCGTCATCGAGGGATGGCTGGTGTCAAGGTGAGCTTATGTTAGTCCTTCTCCCCCCTTCACTTCTAATCTGTATCACTCTCTCTCCCTTTCTGCCCATTCTGAAAATTCGAATTTGGCTAATCCATGTGTACTGGACCTGCTTTCAAAGCTATTATGTCTTATTTTTGTGAAGATGATGCCACTTAAATGCTAAAACGTTGTGCAATATAATTGACTAATCTAGATTAATGAATACTACTTGAGCTTCATAAGCACCGCCGAGCTTCCCGCAAGGGGGCACCCAGCAGGAGAAGATCGCTGCACTTGAAGGTAGTACCTACCTACCCACCTACTTCCGCTACCAGCTACTACTACTTTTTACACCTTGGCTCTCCAATCTGCTGTCACAATTCTGTCTCTCCTGATGCTGTTCCTCGTCAAGGTTCAAATGCTTGAAACACATAATTAGTTAGTTCTCAACATAGATAGATAGGCATTACAGGTGTCTTTCTTCCTTGCTCTATGAAATTTCCCCTCATTTTTGGGAAGAGCTCTTCTGTTCCATACTACTACGATCACCAATAACCTGACTGTAATGCTTCCGCTCTCAGTTCACAACATTAAACCCGGTCTTTTGATGCAACAGAGATGAAGGTACGCCAATATGAGGAGCATGTGCAACTCAAGATTTTAGTACAAGATCTTGAAAGTAAGTATGGAAGGAATCATTGCCTCTGTGCTTAGCTTTACTTGTTGATTTCAGCTACAATGCCTCTTTTTGACGTGTCTCTGCTACCGTAGTTGATTTTTTCATGCTCCCTGTTGTTTTATTCATCATATGGTACATGCATATTAGGTCGTAGACTACCACCTGCTTTATCCATCCAAACCATGTTGAACGTTGACAATACTCTGATATTTCATCTTCGAATTGGTCTGTTTTTTAGGCAGATTCAAACTATTATTTTCCAAATTTCTAAAGGTGAAAGTATTATGACCTTGGCCATGTTTGTAGAAATAAATTTGGGAATATTGTTTAAATATGGCACTGCAATAAATGGTATTGGGTTAACAATTAGTACAATACATTCAGTTTGGGCTGAATGCCAGAATGTTACCGAGACATCGAGACTTGAAGAATCTGACTCTACTTTTAACATTTCTTTGGGATGCAGAGAGGAGCTTACAGACCTTAATAAACAAGAACGTGGTATTATGTGATCTTGCTAACCTTTATTGCTCTACAGGATCAACCTGATCTCTTTCTGCACATCAGGTTCCTGTCGCCGCTGTTGTCATAATGGCTTGCAATCGACCAGACTATTTGCAGAGGACAGTTGAATCTATCCTCAATTACGCTCTGTTTTCTCCATCCCTTCATTTTCCAAAAGAAGATAAATTCCGCCGTCTGCTGTTTCTTTTAATGGCACCCAGAGCACATTCAGTTGATGACACCTGTCACTTATATGTGAAAAAAATTTAATCAAGTTGCACTCTTTATCACCTCACCAGTCATACAACATCTCTTAGGAAACTTGTATAGGATGACTCCCTAATCTTTTTATGAAGCTATTTGCTTCTTCCATATCTATGTAGCTTCAGTTTGTAGAACACCCTTCCTGACTAAATAAATAATGGATGATAACTCTTCCAGGTTCCAGAAAGCAGTTGCCTCAAAGTTTGTACTTTTTATATCACAAGTATTGCTAATAGCAATTTCAGTCTTGTTCTCAGTCACTTTAAGTGTGTATGAAGAATATTTTTACATTGCTTCTTCCAATCGCAGGATGGAACAAATGGAGAAGTGAAAAAGAAAGCTTTGAGTTACACTTAAATAACATTTATGCAGGTGCGTAAAGAAACACTTGCTTTGTGCTTCTTAATTGCCTGATAGAATCGAACTCTTGTCATATTGTTAGCATAGCTGATACATGTTATGCATGACTGCTCATACCAAGTAGACATGTAAGTACAAAAACTAAAAAAAAAAATTGGCCTGCAAGAAGCTCTAGATGTACCGAGAGATGGTAGAAAATCTAGATGGAGGTAGGACTTGAAGCATTTGAGACATGTCGGAGCAACACTAGATCCAACAGCAAAATGGCTTAGCCACAAGGGAGACATGTTCACTTGTGGCATCTTGATGTGCCGTTGTTTTAGAGGGCACTAGATTATTTTGGTACTAGGAAAGTAGGTTATGTACGTGGATGTCAGATGCAGTGATTTCAATGGTCCAAACGTTGAAAGGTTCTGCCCCTGGTACAACATCAATGGGAACTGCTACCCTCAAGAAAACAGTGCAATGAAATGGGGCAGGTCCATTTGGTTTGACATTTTGAACACACAACTAGAAACAAGAACAATATATATGCTCTATAAGGCTTGCTCTAAATTTTGTGAGTCGCTGAAGAATGCTTTCTCTTCCAATTTTTTTGGCTTTATAAGTACTTGATGTGTCCCCGCAATTTGTTTTGATGTGTGCATGACACTTTCAGCAGAAAAAGTAACAGAAAATCTGGGCACAAGTTGACTCTTCCCGCCCGTGCAAATAAAATGTGCAGTCCATGCTTATCTATGAAAGGCCATCGTCTAATTCTAGGTTGGCAGATGATTCATCTGTTTTCAGTTGATTGATTATATAATTATATTGGTTATATCGTCTTTGTTTGCTCAGTATTGTGTTCAGTCCCCAAGGGAACATGGTGTTGTATAAACAATATTGGAAAGCACTGGGCTCTTGAGATTTAGGATTTGTTTGTTTCAGTTTGTTTCAAGTTTTACTCCTGAAAACCTTGAGATTAGTTTGTCTGCTGAGAACAATATAGGGTCAATATAAAGTATGGAGATACATCTAAAAAAGGTCTGGAGATCATATTTTGTTTTTGCTATGTCACCAGTACTAGATGGTCAAGTTTTTCTTTTTGTTGCTGAAATGAGTTAATTTTGTTTCTTCTAAGGACGTGTCCAATGCGGCGCTACTTGCCTATCGTGAATCGTGAGCTTTGTTGGCATTGCTGGTTCAGGAAGAGTTTGACGCCGCTCGACATTTTCGCCTCAAAAATAAAAAGAGTCTGACGCCTACCAATTCTCCTGCCAAGGATACTCCTATCGACGGCCGATCGACAATTTGAGGTCACCGAATGAAATGAAAATAAACAGCTGACTTTGGGACAACTCATTGCATCCATGATCCACATGTCAGATGCCCTTATACTTTCCCATGCTTTTAAGTCACTTGCTCAAAATTATGAGTTAATATTTTCGTTCTCAAGTTGTCACCATTGCACGAAAAACTTCAGTAGATACTTGTTCTTCTTCGAATCTAGGCATGTGTTGTTCGCATCACTGTCTATTTCATGCAAATGCAACCATGTTTGCTTTGCAGATATAGTTTCCCCTGCGTGATGCATCTAGGTTGTGTTTGTAGTCGTAAATACAATTTTAATGTACAAAATGTAAGTGGCTTCTTTTACCTCATATTTTTTTAATCTCTGGACTCATTGGGTCCTTATCTCGAACAAGTCTTGGAAAATAACACATGCATGTCCTACTGTTACTCCTTACTAGAAAAAATTCGGAAAGCAGGCAGGAACTATACATGATTGACAAAATTGGCAGTCATATTTTTCTAACTAGAATAGGCAGAAACTATGCATACAAACATCACTTTGATATCTCTTAACTAAGCAAATTGTAAATTTGATTTCATAAAATGAAATTGATTGCTTTCAGAAATTAGTTCAGAACTGCTCAATGAGACATTCATGATTACCTCTATAATAGGCCAGTCCCTTTTTCTACCAAACCGATAAATATCTAATAAACCCGATTCCACGGGGTACAAAGGGACCAGAACGCCAGTAGCCATGTCCCATGGCTTAATATGATATTCCCAATAGGTTTCTGTAATGGCTAGGCATCTCTTTGATTCTGTGTGGGAATGTTAGAGATTTGCAAAACTGTTTGCTACAATCTTAGTTACACCTGCAATTGTGTTTATATAGGACAGAGCTCTGCCGTTTCAGTGGTGCCAAGATATACAATGATCTGGTAGGTGATTGGTCTGCTTAAATGTTTCCTTGTGATTAATAGTTTCATTTACCAATAGCTACTGGCAGCCAAAGAAAGTGACATCTAATCAGTATCAGGGATTGAATGATTTAGTTACCACACTGTCAGTTAGTCGGCTTGCTGTTCACAACATGAATGATATATACTGCTTAATCATGTGTAGTTTTCTTTCCTTTTGCTCTGTTATAAATGGATGTGTATTGTTTGGGCAGTTTTCATCGTTGTTTAGATGTGTTTTAACCAATACTCCATGTACTCGTGTTTTTTCAAGCAACTACAAATCGTAGGGCATATGAAGTTCTGGCTTGTATCTTCATGGTGTGGTTGCAGGATATTCATGCTGAGGCTGCAAAGAAGATGCGCCGCACCACCAAGAGGCCATATAGAAATAAGTTGTTAACATGCAAGCTGGCTGAAGGATAGTCTTAGCAAGTGACATCCCAATGACAGAAAAACGAAGATTATTTACAATAGCATTCCGTAAGTTTATTAATGCTTTCTGTTTTTGCAAGCATCAGTTTGACAAGAACTGTTTGATTAATCAGTGGTCAGGGGACAGTCCCAACAACATATGCAAGTACTTCACCGGCATCTCTGATCCTTGCACCAGTTGTTGGCGTTGTCATTTTCAATGCAGTGTTATATCATTTAACAATCACAGTCCAAACAGCAGTAAGTGATTGTCCTTCTCATGTGTGTTGTACATAGGGCCTGGCGGAAGGGAATGAAGATGTACACCGCCAGGAAGAAAATCCAGAAGGACAAGGGCATCGAGCCCTCCGAATTCGAGGATGCCATCGCGTGGGTGAGCGTCTCTCTTGCGTCCCCTCCATGTCACTGTGCTTTAATCTCAGGTTATAACACAGACCCATCTGAAATAAGACTGGGAGTACCCCTTGGGGCTAGGGTATAAATAAATATGTTTCTCTCCTTTCCTTGTGCTGATTTTTTGTTATGATCTCGTTATGTTGGTCCGACTAGAGAATCACGAGGTTTTTCATGTCCAAACGGAACACAAGCCTTTTTTAAATACATGTTACTTGAGGCATTGCGTTTCAGAAAGACGCCGCTTTATTCATGGGTTGGGTTGCCAGTTTGGAGCCACTTAATTTATGGGTTGCTATTCCTATCATCGCTGTTAAATACTAATTATATTATCCAACTAGCTAGATTTTTATTTGTGTTTGTATCGCAGGCTGCAAATAATCTTGTAGCTGCGACGGCGGTGGCACCTTCAGTTCTTGCTTGCAGGGCACCTACTGCAGATACACCTTCTAGATCAGGTATGTATCATATGGCTGTTTGTCTCTCCAGCACACACATGAACTACAACCTTAATCCTGCCCAGTGAGTTGTTATGTGATTAGAGTCCTCCCATCTGGGTGCCACCGTCGTCCTCGCACCGTCACACGCGATGTCGGAGACATGGACGAGGTCAAGCAGTCTCTGCCTTTGTCTTCTTCCCTCGCCGTGAGGAGCTGAGGATACAGACGAGGAGGCCAAGGAAACTGTGGCATCTTCATCGTCGTTCTCTCGGCGCGCCGTGTTGAAGAGATGGCCAAAGGAGGCTGGGGGCTGAAAGTGCGGCACACTGTAGTGTTTGTTTGATGGGGAACCATCTTTGTATGCCAGCATATTTGTAGTGGTTTGTTTGATGGGAACTACCTTTATATGTCCGCATATTTTGCTTATGTATTAATGATTCCATGCTAAATTTCTACTCCTTACTAAAAGAATAAATTGTCAGTGCAACAACTATCAGTTTTTTTATAACTATCAGTTTGTTGCACTAAACTAAGTTAATGCAACTGTGTTATATAAATCAGAAAATGCAAATCAAAATGGATGTGTACATTAGTACAAATAGGAAAGAGAAAGAGGCGTGACCCACCTGGCACCGCCAAGCTTCTGCTCAGGCGGCGCGCCATGGGCGCGCCCCAACAACTAGTAGCTCATCAAGATGTAGTATATCGAATTCAAGCACCCATGTATTCTGATTTTATGTTGGACAAATTAACACACACTACTTTACTTTATAATTTATACGATATGTATGAACAATTTTAATCAATATTTTTGGGGTAAAAATTATCCGGTGCTAATCAACACACAAAAATGGTAATCGGCGACGAGCTCGGCTTGGTTGAAGCAAGTGGCTATTTAGGTGAGCTTGTGATTCTGCGGAGGCTGGATCCAAGCCAAAAGCACAGACAACAAACAAGGGGATCTAGTGGTGCGGTCGAGCTTTGCTACATCTACAGGCCATTTTGCACGGAAAGGAAGTTACGGACTGACATGACCCAGTTAAAATCAAAAGGTGGGATCAGCTAAAATCAAGGTGGGATAAATTTGTGATGGAGAAGAGGACACATCTCCATGTAAAATCAGTCCGTGGCACTCTCTCCGTAAGTGTAGAATTTTCGGGTGCGGTCAAACAAGGGAATGCCCACACTTACGCGCGTAGTTGTTGGATCCATCAGAGTCGTCCACTAGCTTTTTTTCTTTCGAACCGGGCTATACCCCTTTCTATTGTAAATGAACGGAAATACAAAGTTCAGAAACATGTCAGAAGAAGGAAAAGAAGTAGAGCGAGTCCGGGCACTGCTAGGAAACCCACTGTATTCGCCCGCCATCGAAACGAATGTCATGGAGCGAAAACCTAGACAACATAGAAAACCTGTTAGACTGTATATACGTAGTCTTGTATAGACCTTGTATTGTACCTCCTGGTACATCTATATAATGAGATAGCCACACCCCGTTTTAGGGTGTCGAGCCAGTTTTCCAAATCCTATGTTTTACATGGTATGAGTTTAGGTTACGATGTCTTCCGCTGCACCACCTCCCGCCGCCGCCGCGCCGATCTCGACCGCAGCCGCCGCGCCGGCCCTCGCCCGGATGTCGCCCTTCATGGCCTCCCGCCCCCAAGTGACGACTTACGGTGCCGTGCCGCCGCCGCCCACTTCCCCGCAGGCTTCGGGGCCTCCGGACGCTCCAATCGTCCCGACCGAGCCCGCGGCGCTGCCGCCCCCTGGCGGCCCTCCTCCGCCGAGTCCGCACCCGTGGTGCGGTATTCCCGCGCCATCCTATGGTGCGCCCCCGTCATCCTTCTGGCCGGGGTCGGCCTATGCTGCGCCGCCGCCGCAACCCTACACAGCAGTGCTGCATCCGCCGCCACCGCACCACTACTACCAGGCGCCGTCGCCGTCCTATGGGGGCGTGGCCTCCTCGCCGTACGGTGCCCCTGCAGCGCCCGGCCAAGGTGCTTCGGCTGCTGCGGGTGCTGGCCCCTACGCCGGGCCAGGCACCTACGGTCCTCCTGCAGCGCCCGGGCACGGCGCTTTGGCTACCGCCTCTGCCGGGTCCTACTCCTCCCCTGGCGCCTATGCGATGGTCCCTCGTCCAGAGATGGCCCTGTCCATGGATCCCTATGCCCCACTGGCGCAGGCGTACACTGCTCAAACCGCAGCGCTGCCGCCGTTTTATTTCTCGCACCTGCTGCCGGTGAAGCTCGCGCCGGACAACTACCTGTCATGGCGTGCTCAGGTCTTGCCTCTACTCCGCAGCCGCTACTTGGAGGGCTACGTCGACGGATCCATCCCGTGTCCACCCTCTCACCATCCGGCATATCACACGTGGGTGACGCAGGATCAGGCTATTCTCTCCGCTATCCAGTCTTCGCTCATGCCGAGTGTTTCGTCGATGGTCATCTTCGCCGCTACGTCCAGGGAGGCGTGGGCGGCCCTCCACACTAGTTTCGCCTCTCAGTCTCAGGCGCGTGCACACTCTATACGCACCGAGCTGGGTGAGACCAAGCTTGGCGATCTCAGCATCACGGAGTACTTCAACAAGATGACGAGCATCGCCGACACCTTGGCCTCTGTTGGTCAGCCGCTTCAGGATGAGGACTTCACCACTTTTGTGCTTAACGGGCTTGATGATGATTATGACAATCTCATTGAGAACGTCCATGGTCGAGAGGATACGCTCCCGCGTCGTGAGCTCTATGCGCACCTCCTTGGGCGTGAGCAGCGCATCAAGGCGCGCCGTGTTTCCCCCAGCTTCGCCTCCGCCAACGCCGCTACACGCGGCAAACCTCAGAAGCCGGCCGCATCAGGTGGCAAACCACCGACTTCCTCATCGCAGGCCTCGCGGGGCAACGCACCGACCATCACTGGAGGGAGTCGCCCAATTGCTTGCTGTTCTAGTTGCGGTGCTCCTCAGGCTTGTCAGCTTTGTGGCATCGATCGTCACCTCGCCTCTCGCTGCCACAGACGCTACAAGCAAGACTTCCTTGGCCTTGGTAACAATGGAAAAGGGAATGATAAGCAGGCTGCAGCTGCTGTGACGAGGCACGAGCACGGGCGCACCCAGTCCTACTCTTTTGATCCGACGTGGTATATGGATACAGGAGCGACGAATCATCTCACCAGCGAGATGGGCAGGCTCTCCACTCAGGAACCATATCGTGGACATGATCAGGTGCACACCGCCAACGGAGCAGGTATGCGCATCTCCCATGTTGGTCAGGCATCACTTCTTGCACACAATTTTCGCAAACCGCATCTTTCCAATGTCCTTCGAGTTCCCTCTGCTACGCGTAGTTTGTTGTCTATTCCTCAACTTACTTGTGATAACAATGCCCTTGCTGAGTTTCACCCTTTTCGTTTCTTTATCAAGGATCGGGACACGAGGGCCGTTCTACTTAGTGGTCGTCTTCGCCATGGCTTATATGCACTTGACGCACCACCTGCATCTCCTAAGCCGTCTTCTCCTTAGGTGTTCAGTGGTGTTCGTGTGTCGCCTACGCACTGGCATGCACGCCTTCCTCACCCTGCTGCTCCTATAGTTAGTCATGTGCTGCATCGCCATGAACTACCAGTTGTATCCAATAAAAGTGCTGAAACTATTTGTGATGCCTGTCAGCAGGGCAAGAGTCACCAACTACCTTTTTCAGAGTCTAGTCGTGTTGTGAAACATCCTCTTGAGCTTGTGTTTTCTGATGTATGGGGTCATGCCCAAACGTATGTTAGTGGTCACAACTATTATGTCAGTTTAATTGATGCTTACAGTCAGTTTACTTGGCTATATCTTATCAAGCGTAAATCTGATGTGTTTGATGTTTTTATTCAGTTCCAAGCACATGTTGAGCGTCTCCTTAAGCACAAAATTATTCATGTTCAATCTGACTGGGGGGGGGGGGGGGGTGAATATCACAACCTCAACTCGTTTTTCAACAAGCTTGGGATCTCGCATCGCGTATCTTGTCCTCATACACATCAGCAAAACGGCACCGCTGAACGTAAGCATCGTCATCTTGTAGAGACTGGACTTACTTTACTAGCTCATGCCTCCGTCCCATTTCGGTTCCGGAGTGATGCTTTTTCCACCACCTGTTTCTTAATAAATAGGCTTCCCTCATGACTACTGAAAATGAAAACCCCTCTTGAACTCTTGCTCAATGATATCCCAGACTACACGTTTCTCGAAGTGTTTGGGTGCGCGTGTTGGCCGCACTTGCGGCCGTACAACAAGCGTAATTTAGAGTTTCGGTCTAAGAAGTGTGTCTTTCTTGGGTACAGTTCTCTCCATAAAGGGTACAAGTGTCTTCATGTTCCCACCAATCGTGTCTACATTTCTCGTGACGTTGTGTTTGATGAGAATGTGTTCCCGTTTCGTGCTCTTCCGAACCACTCTACCATTAGTTTACCACATGTGCACTCCGCTACACCTTCGCCTGATCAATTTGTGGATGTTGCAAATGCTCCTGTGTTGCTTCCTAACCATGCTGCAGGTATTGGATGTGGTGCCCGTCTTGAACTCCTGGATGATGAGGCTATGAACAACACTCATGATGGTCATGATGATCTGGTGCATGGCCCATGCATGGCGGGTCGTGCCCGCCAGCCCGATGCATGCACAGCCGAACCGCGGGCGTCGGCAGTGCCCGCCTCGCCCGCGCCGCCGCCAGGCTCGCCCGGCTCGCCTGGCTTGCCCGCCACGCCGCAGGCGTCGCCCTTGCCTAGCCCAGCGGCAGGTGGCCCAACAACCGCTGGCCCAGCGGCCACAGCAGCTACACCGGCCAGCCCCGCCTCGGCCACCTCGGATCCTCGCGAGCCGGCCTTGTCGTCGGCTGGGCTCGGCAGCCCCGTCTCGGCCACGTCGTCCGGCGCTGAGTCTGATGACTCTGGCTCCTCCAGCCCCGGATCGGTCTCACCTTCGTCTCCTGTGGCAAGCCCCGTGTTGCCGGCGCCGCCTGCTGTGGTCTCTCATCGACCACACACACGCAGCCGGTCTGGTGTTTTTTGCCCCAAGGAACGCACAGATGGGACTGTGGCGTGGCTTGCCGCATGTGTTGCTCATGCTGCTGCGGATCCGACGGCTGAGCCGCGTCATTTTCAGGCCGCATTGGGTATCCCTCACTGGCATGCTGCGATGGAGCAGGAATTTCAGGCTTTGCTGAAAAATGGCACTTGGCAACTTGTTCCTCCGGTTTCTGGTCTCAACATCATTGACTCCAAGTGCGTGTTTAAAGTAAAACGACATGCAGATGGTTCGATTGAGCGCTATAAGGCACGGCTGGTTGCCAAGGGTTTCAAGCAGAGGTATGGTCTTGATTATGAAGACACGTTCAATCCAGTTATCAAGCCTACTACTATTCGTATACTGCTGTCTCTTGCTGTTACT
Source organism: Triticum urartu (assembly GCF_056163025.1). Classification (NCBI taxonomy): domain Eukaryota; kingdom Viridiplantae; phylum Streptophyta; class Magnoliopsida; order Poales; family Poaceae; genus Triticum; species Triticum urartu. Next base: position 8,700,255 of record NC_141878.1, on the reverse strand, counting down.
CGTGGTTGGTCTCTTCGTCAGCTTGACGTACAAAATGCCTTCCTCCATGGAGTTCTTGAGGAAGAGGTTTATATGCGTCAACCACCAGGCTTTGTTGATCCTACACGTCCGCATCATCTCTGTCGTCTGGTCAAGGCGTTGTATGGACTTAAACAGGTGCCTCGTGCGTGGCATGCACGCCTTGGTTCTGTTCTCCGGGCTCTTGGGTTTATTCCCTCCACTGCTGACACATCACTGTTCCCCCTTCAGCGTCCTGAGGTGACGATGTATCGATTGGTTTATGTTGATGATATCATCCTTGTCAGTTCTTCTGATGCTTCTGCTGATCGCCTTGTGTCCGCATTGAGTGAGGAGTTTGCTGCCAAGGACTTGGGTGCTCTTCATTACTTCCTTGGTTTGGAGGTATCACGGTCCTCTACTGGGTTGACTCTGACTCAGAAAAAGTATTCTATGGATTTGTTGCGCCGTGCTGGGATGCTCAAATGCAAACATGCTGATCGGTTGTCTGCCCTTGATGGAGATCTTCTTTCTGCTGATGACGCCACTGAGTATCACAGTCTTGTTGGTGTTCTGCAATATCTCACTATCACCAGGCCTGATGTCTCTTATGCAGTCAACCGTGTGTGTCAGTACCTTCATGCACCTCGTACCACTCATCTCTCGGCAGTTAAGCGCATCTTGCGATATGTCTCTTCCACTGCTTCGTATGGTCTGCTTCTTCAGTCTGCACCGTCTTGTGAACTTTCGGCTTTCTCTGATGCGGATTGGGCTGGAAGTCCTGATGATCGGTGATCTACAGGGGGATATGCAGTGTTCTTTGGTCCTAACTTGATCGCCTGGAATGCTCGCAAGCAAGCCACCGTGTCTCGTAGCAGTACTGAAGCTGAGTATAAAGCAATTGCTGATGCTACCGCTGAGATCATATAGGTACAGTCCTTATTGCGGGAGTTGAGAATCTCTCCAGGTCATCCTCCAATTCTGTTGTGTGATAACATTGGTGCTACATACCTTTCATCTAATCCGGTGTTTCATGCTAGGACGAAACACATTGAGGTTGACTATCATTTTGTTCGGGAACGTGTTGCACAGAGACTACTTTGTATCAAGTTCATCTCCTCAAAAGATCAACTTGCTGACATCTTCACGAAGCCTCTTCCACAACCACAGTTTGTAGGCTGTAGGCGTAATCTTAACTTACTTTGTACTTCAGGCTATAGTTAAGATTGAGGAAGGGTGTTAGACTGTATATACGTAGTCTTGTATAGGCCTTGTATTGTACCTCTTGGTACATCTATATAATGAGATAGCCACACCCCGTTTTAGGGTGTCGAGCCAGTTTCTCAAACCCTATGTTTTACAAAACCTAGACTGCATTCGCCCACTAGCTAGCTCACGAGCAAATAAATAAGATGAGCAGGTGGCATGCATGCAGCTGATCCACGTATTGTACTTGTACGCATGCATATATTGTCTCATGGGCGCAAGCAGTTGTTTAGGTTTTTCTTTCAGAAGGGCATAACTCCGTCCTCTTAATCCAGCAAGTAGTACATGAAGAGGAAGTTGAATATAATCTGATCCATCGATGCACATGCATTCCACAAGCAATTTTGGATTGCTAATTCTTGCGTGGCCGTTGTGGTTGTGGCCGGCCGGATTCAATGGATCAGATCATCAAAGGCTTTAGCTAGCTTCACCGGCCTCTTTATATATGTGTGTATCCCCGACTTCTCAATCCATCCATCCAGGAAGGTACACTGTTAGCTACACAGCCAGCCATGGGTATGGTTCCCGAGATGAAGCGTAGCAGCAGCGGCAGCCTTGTTGCGTCGTGCATGGTCATATGCCTAGCCCTGCTCCTCCTCGGCGCCGCGGCGGTGGCTAGGAACAGCCCAAACTCCTCCTGCAAGGCGCAGTGCAGCGGCCGGGAGGACTACAAACCCTGCCACGCCGCGTGCCGGTGGGATAAGCGTCTGGGAGACCTACCAAACTGCCACCTGCGCTGGAGCTACGCGAAATACTACGATGCCTGCTTTGAACAGTGCAAAAAACAACCACAAGCAAGAGGGGGAAGAGTTGGGCTATGGCGGCAGCAGAGGGCCAATAGCAAGGAGAAGAAGCAATACCAGCAAGAGCAGCTGGGCTCCTGGCGATGTTGACGGGGCGCATTGGGTGAGGAGATGGAGAAGAGAAGAGGAGGCGCAGCTTGTGTCGAAGGAGACCCGTCTGGAAGCGTGGTACGCAAGCAATCCGGCGGACGCTTTTGATGACTCGAAACCCCACACACCTGGCAGGGACCCCGTCAGGGCGCGCGGCGGCTATGAGCTGCGCTAGGTCGGCCTGACCACCCCTCAGGAGGAGAAAAGTAACTCGTCATCCAATATCAGTTCAACCAGGTCATAGAATTGAAAAATAAATTAACAGGAATATAGTTTCGAGATTTCATAAGAAAAAGTAACCAAGAAGCATCTCGCCAGACTCAAGCAGTTAAGCTTATGCACGTGATGGCAGTCAAACTTCGTGGAAGCCCATGCGCTGCACGGGCGCAGATGTCGGGTCTGGTCTGCAGGGGCGTACCCATGTTGAGCCACCCGGGTGCACAGGACACCGGGTGCAGGAATTTTTCTTTGTAAATTTAATGCAAACTATAGTGAAGGACACCCCATTCTTAGATGAATATTGTGAGTGATTATATGATGGGACACCGGATCATTTTCTCTCTAGGTCCGCCCCTGCTTGTCTGATCGGATGGATGAAGATACCTCTCTTACGTGATCCATCCATCAAGCCAAATTATCAAGATCTTTCATCTTCATAGTCCTAAAATCGACATAAAATTAATAGATATGTCATTTCCATTTGCATCGTGAAATAATGAACATCATTTGGCTATAGAGTATATATGCCTTAAAAATTTACTACGTAGTATTTTCTACTATGATTTCGATGCTAAGTGTTTTAACCTCCATATCTCCAATTAATGGCACGGCCCTTGGCAGTAGTTGCTGCGTTGGTTAGTAAGATCAGATCACATCGGGCTAGGTCAGAGCTAGCTGAGTTCGGTCCTAGTGGTGACTTGGTACCAAGTGTGTGGAACCATGCTTGTACTAATTGAATTTTGTTAATTTTTTAAATTTTAAAATTAATGTCATGGAATGAAGATGAAACATTCGTATTGCTAGCCGGATCGATCCGAAGACTGTACTACCACCCATGATGGGTGAATTGCCTGCTACACCGTGAGTCACTAGGCCCGACGCTGGTGACTATATGCATGTAACCAACCAAGCAGCGGCATCGCATCTCGCAACAACTTCAATCTAATCTGACAAGGTGTGCCTAGTAGTTGATTCTGAAGCAAGTGGATGCACATATAGAAGCAAGTTGATTCTGAATTGCACACTCTTAGAGGTCGGATCGCATTGCGTGGCCCATGTGGTAGACGGCAGGAAGATAGATGGATGTCAGATTCATTAAAGGAACCTTTAGCTAACTTCACCAGCCAGACTCTTTATATTTGAGTGTGTGCCCGCCACCTCAGTCCATCCATCCTCGATTGTTAGCCATAGTTACGCAGCAGCCAAAAACGTACCTAAACATAGCCCTTCGGCATGGGTTCCAACAAGAAGCGCAGCAGCAGTGCTGCGGCTCCCTGGTGTGTAGTCCTAGGCATACTCCTGCTTGTCGTCGGGGCGGTGTCCAAGGACCTTGGCAACATCTTCCAGGACTGCGAATTCGATTGCCAAGATTTTGATCCATCCTCCGACTCCTACTTCATGTGCATGGCAGTGTGCGTATTCGGCAATGGCGGCGTGCATCTGGCGACCGATGGGATCACAGAAAGAGAAGAACACAAGATGAAGCGAGAACCTGGCGAAGACGACCCATTCTCCTGTGAAGACCATTGTCGTGAGGTATTTGAGCCAGATTCTGCCAAATTCAGGAAGTGCATGCGTATCTATCAGGCTTAGCATTACTAGCTATAGTTTGTTGTTTCCATTTTGCTTATCTTGGTACACCTTTTATTTCACATGTATAAGCCTTCCCTTCAGCATCTCGTGTGTGTGCGTGTGTGTATGGATCTTTAGGATCGTCGTGGCAGGCATGTATTTTTTTTCCTTTGGACATAAGAAAATTGCAATAATTTGCGGCACAAAATCGTCCTAACGCCTTCAGTTATGTGGCCATGCTTCAAAACTAGCGCAGCAGAACCAGCAGCGGGTAGTCCAGAGCCAATTGGATTTCATCGATGAATCGATCATATGAAGATCCTCACTTCTGCGTGTATCTTTTCTCATTTTATGGCTGAATCCCATAACCCGTGTGCCTCGCTTTTAAGGCCACCGTTGTTTTCCCTTTCTGAATAAAAGGATGTGTGATACAACAAAATCTACAGTAACTGTTCCCAATATGTTTTGAAATTGGTTACAAGATGTGAAGGAATCAAGCAAACTAGCTTCACTAGCTTCGAATATAATGAAACCAACTGCAGCATGGACAGAGAGTGAACGAAGGGGGCCACGTCATGCATGGGTCGCGGCGCTAACTGCACTGGATGGACAGACAGTGGTAATGCTAACATAATCTGGCTGCATGTGCGTCCACAGGCAACCATGCGCATAGCAGGTGAGCCATTTGATCCACTGTTGTAGTCTACATCCATCTAACCGAGGAGTATCTAGCCATACTGAAGCAATTTAGCTTATGTATGAATTGGCCATGGAGGAGTAAACAAGCTGCACCTGCACCTGATGGCAGTCAAACCTACATGGAAGACCATGCACTGCACATGCGCAGAGGTCGGGTCTTGTCTGATTGGATGGATGGATGAAGATACCTCTCTCGCGTGATCAAGCTACGGGTTCGGTATTGGCCTGCTCCGGACATCGGCATGGCATGGTGTGGTAGGCTACGACGGTGCTGTACTGCTAATACTGTTCATTATGTAGGTCTGGTTCGGGGTGACGACGGATGAGGAGCATGCTAAGTTCGGTTCTAGTGGTATGAACAATTTTACTCGATATTTTTTGGAAAAAAATTACCCCATGCTAATCAACACACGAAAATGCTACACGGCAACGAGCTCGGCTTGGTTGAAGCAAGTGGCCATTTAGGCAAAAGCGCAAACAACAAACAAGTGGAGCAAGTGGTGCGGTCAAACAAGGTTACACCCACGCTCATTGCAGATGCGTAGTTGCCGGATCTGATCTGAACCTAGTGCATTGGATCCATCAGAGGAGCTGCCCACTAGCTAGCGACACGAGACTCTTTATATATACGTGTGTGTGCCGATCACACCAATCCATCAACATCCAGCATCATTAGCTATAGCAAATTAGTTCAGCAGCAGCAAGCTAGCCAGCTACCGAGAAGCATAGCGGCGGCTTCGCTGTTCTCTGGTGTCTAGCCCTAGGACTAGCCCTTCTCCTAGACGTGGCGACCACCAAGGGCCTAGTCGACATCGGCAATTCCTGTGAACCCATGTGCGGGCAGCAATTTGATCCATCCACCGATTCCTATGTGGCGTGCATGTTTGGTTGCTATTTCGGCTTCGGCGACGGCGTGCGTCCGCAAGCCCATCGGAGTACTAGTGGGGAAGAAAGCAAGAAGATGAAGCAAGAGATCGACACCATCCACTTGTCCATCTCGCGGTGTGAAGAGCAATGCAGCGAAGCATACGATACATCCTCCTCCTCCTACTCGGAGTGCATGATTATCTGCAGTAGGATTTGACATTGCTAGCTAGTGTGTTATTTTCATTTTGCTTACAATTCATTTGTGAGACCGTAAATTTGTGTGTGTGCTGGACTTTTCAGGCCGCCATCGTTTTCCCATTTGTAATAAAAAGTACCGGAGAAAAGCTGTATGTGCAGCACAAAATCCATGTAATTTCTTTTATCTTCTAACATGCATTGGTACCTCCCCAACCCTCGTCCCTCGCATCGCTCTCGTGGGCGGTGGCGGGGGAACCCTAGCTTCCACCCCGCGCCCGCCTCCTACACCATCCCCTCCCCTTGCCGCCGCCAGAAGGCGCCGCACCGGGCGCCCGGTGCGCGTCGGCGGCGGCGGGGCCCTTCTTCTCCTCCCGGTGTGCGGCTGTAGCGCGAGATGCGGCGGCGCGGTGGAGTCTTGCCTGATGCGGCGAGGGCGCGTCGTGCGGCGCGGCGGCCAGACGGCGGCGTGAGCGGGTGGCCAGGCTGTGGCAGCTGCGCGAGGGGTTGGCTTCGGGGCGGCGGCACGGTCACAGATCCATCGTGGATTTGGTCCTGCGGGCGCGGTCTTGCCTCCCCTGCTCGGCCGGCGAGTCTCGGTGGGGGGACTTCTCCTTGCTGAGATCTGGCAGCGGCGGCCTGGATCATCCAGATCCCGGCAAGGATGGCGGCCGCCCGTGCACGAGAGATGGAGGTCTTCGATCAGATCTGGGTGAAAACCTGCTATTGACTATTGCCAAGGCCGACGATGGCGACGCTGTCCGCGTCATTCCCTTCCTGAAGGCATCGTCGAGGAGAAGTTTAAGGCCACTCTTTGCTACCTCCGGGGGAAACCCTAGATCAATAGATCGGATGACGGCGGCTTTCTGGTGTCGTTTTCCCTTGGGGCGTCATTTTTGGAGGTGCACATGGGCTCGAGGGACCAGAGGACTGCGTCTTTGGTGGAGCGGTGCTTCATCTTACACATCGATGATGGCGGATCTCGGTGGCGTGGCGCTGTGGAGATTCGGCGTCTGATGCGCGGAGATGGACACGCGCAGGAGGAGGAAGCTGTCTGGCTTCATGGTGACGTTGATGGCAGAGAGGCCTGGCAAGGTTGGTGCTTCAGTTCTGCTCTGAGGATGGACCGAGGGATGATGAAGGTGACGGCCCTTGCAGCGTGCGGTGCTCACTGGGAGTGTGCCAGATCGTTGTGGGACTCAATCCAGGTAGTGGCTTGGAAGGGACACCCGGCTTTCAATGTTAGACTTTGGTGTGATGTCTGTTTGGTATTAGGCCCGGACATTCGGCACGCCTTCATCAAAGGGATAGGAGTAGCAACGGTGTTGCCAAGATGGTGGTGGCTTCAGGCTTATTGATATATCACCTTCTATGGTTTTTATAAATAATTAATAATATGGTTGCATGCATCGTCCAGATGCAGAGGCCGGAGGTACATCCTCCTTTTCTAAAAAAAGAGACCTTCAGTGTACGGGCATGGCAAAGGAACTTTATCCAGAAACAAACTAGAGTAATGCCTTCTGGTTAAGACAACACCTTCCTAGTACTTACTACTAGCCAGGCGAGATGGGGGAGAAACAAAAAAGGTGACCTCTAGCTAGGTACTGTCAACAACATCTCTAGGGATGTCATTGTCATCTCTACCCGACTCTGCCAAGGAAACATGACTTGTTTCCGGCGGGGCGAAAAGATCTTTGTAATAATTCGTCACATAATCTTTGAAGTAAGGGCATCTTTACTGACCCCCATCATCTTGATGCACGTTAGAGATACCCGTTTTATGATGCTTTCCTTCGGCTATTGTATGAAATACTTGGTGTTATTATCACCTTATACAAGGTTCTTAACACTGGAATGTTCATACCATTAACTCTTTTCACATTTGACCCTGGCCACCACTCATTCGTTCGAGCCCAATGTTGTTGAAGTACAAATGAAGCAATGTCTACTTGTTCATGACCCAATGTATGTGTATACTGTATATATGATGAACATTTGATGGAGATCAGTTTACCTGTTTTTACTTACCATTAGTATAAAACATGACTTTTTTAATCAAAAACATGATAGTTTTTACTGGATTAGACAAAGCTAGCTGACCGGAGCATTAACTGCATGCATGCAAGAGATATATAGAGGAGTGAACTTCTAGTTGACCGATGCTAGCTTGTTGATGGAAGCAAGCAAGTGGATCACTACCAGAAACGCGACTAAGCGTGTGGGCCAACAGCCGTCAGGAAAATAAAACTGGCCGTCAGGAATATAATTCCTGTCAGCCAACCGACAGGAACAACCGACAGCCATAGCCTGCCAGGAATGAAACAATATGCCTGCCGGTCGGCCCACAGGAATATTATTGCTGTCGGTTATTCCTGACGGTTGGCTCACACGAAAGAAATGCTCTGTCAGATTTATGCCTCCCGGAAAATACATATTCCTGTCAACCACCTGTCAGGAAAGGCCGCCAGGAAATTTGTACTAGGAGGCATTCCTACCAACTTATACCTGTAGGTTCAGCCGACAGGAATTTGTGCTAGGAAAGCTGCAACGTTCGTGCATTCCTGTCAGCCGTTGGCCGTCACTGTTGCATCATGATGTTTTTTTTCATATTCCTGCCGGAAAAGCAATGTGCTTAACCCAAATGCTACAGATGTTACATTATTTCACAGAGACCATGTGAGAATAGATTTATATGACAACATCAGACTTCATATATCATCATTAGTTCCATACATATAGATCAACAAAGTACACTACAAGGCTACAATGGTACCATCCACAAAAGGACCTTCCAACTACAACAATACTAGCAAAATACGCCGGCTTGCAACTACCACCAGATGTTAGTTCTCATTCCTAAACCATACTGGATACACAAGTCCACAAAAGAGCGTATGAAGACCACCTACAGTCTGATGTTATCATGTTGTTTGAGCAATCAGTTTCCGCCATGGTTGGCTGCTGCGTCCACGATCTGATCACCGACATTCCCAGTGGTGTCGTTCTCCTCGCTCGACTCCATGACATCATTGTTGCCATCAACCGCTTGTGAGCCGGCTTGAGACGAGTTATTTGTCCCCTGAATCAAGCCCAAGTAACCAAATTGTTATTTAATCTGATTTAGAACAATAAAAACACAATACTTTGTTGGATAATAAGTGGAGACAACAGAACAAAATAATTTCCATTTATTGATTAATGCTTGGCACCAAGAATGGATTTTCTTTTCATTTACATGTCCAGGCTACTTTGAAGTTCCAAATATCTTGATATAAAACATGAAAAAAAAATTGGGCATAACAGCTAAAGAATCTTATGAGAGTAGACAAGCTCACAGATGCAAACAGCCAAATATCTTGATATAAAACATGAAAAAAAATCTCATATGCAACATAATGTTGATATTGCAGCTACATCAGCGTAGACAGGTCAGAAGGAATGCACAAATTCAAGTTGAGTAGTGGACATCACACATTTATCCATATGATATAGATAACTTCAAGTTTCTCATACACTTACTTCTGGTTGCGAAACAGCTCCATGGCTTAGTATATGTAGTATATGCGCTGGCAACTCTTTTCCTATCTCCTTGAAAAGTGCCTGCAAAACGAAGAAATGTTACTCGAGTTGATAATTGAGAAGTTGAGATCCATTGGTTTAGAATTTGGGCGTTAATTTGTACATACAGTTATGAGCTGCCCATGCATATCTACTTTCCGCTGTAGCATCTCCTTAGCACGCCTGAGTTCTGCATTTTCTTCATTAGCACGCCTTTGCAATCTATCTTTTAGAGGGAGGTACCACAAAACTTTACGTGGGATTTTCTTTTGGCCTTCCCCGTAACGAGATGTGCCACAAAAGTCACACTTCTCTTTATGTTTGTTATCTTTGTAATACAACATGCAATTATTTTTGCACACATCTATTTTGACATATGGCATCCCAAGACCTTCTAAGAGTTTCTTGGATTGGTAGAAGTCTTCGGACAAATTAGATTCAGGAGGCAAAAGTTCATGGATTATTTTTAAGGTATCATCAAAATGTGCAATGGACATGTTGTATTGTGATTTCATAGCCAGCAAACGAGCTACAGCAGAAAGACGTGATTGTTTTGTGTTCTCATGTACCAATTCATCGGCACTACTGACCATCCTATAAAAAGCCTTGGTAGAGGAGGTTGGCTCCTCAGTAACCGGTGGAAGATGGCTACCACCTAAGTCAACCAACATATTGTCCATTCGATCAGTTTCATTACAGCCCTCTTGATGTACTAAAGGGACAGATCCATCAGCAGCAGCTACAAAACTCTCACCATGTTCTGTCCAGGTTTTGTAATTTGGCTTATACCCATGTTTATACAAGTGTTTCTCTACAATGTGCCTTTCTTGCGGAAAATAATTCCGACATTTGGCGCATGGACACTTAATTTTATCACCTTCAGCTACGGAAGAGAAGGCCCGGTCTATAAATCGTGCAGTTTCTTCAAGCCATATATTAGAAGGGACTTGACCAAATACCCATCCACTATACATCCAATCACGGTTCTCCATTATTTAACCAAGAACTCATACTGAAATAAAATTCACAGAAATGGGGCTATTTCAGAAAAATAATAGCATACTAAAGGGCAGCAGCACAAATAACAATTCACAAAAAGACAATTGTTTCAGACATAAATTTAAGAGCTCAAAGCTATAACTTACCAATATACTTGTTCAAGCTGGGAAATTACGGCGTCGAAAAGGGTGGCCAGCCAACTCCCCTAGCTGTTCACTGATGTTTCTGGAATATGAAAAGATAAGATTATTCTAGGATTTATAGATCTTAAATTCACTTTAAATAAATAAATAAATAGCAGGTAGGTGTCACGGAAGCTACAACCTAGAAAAAATGAACAGTTAGATGGTCATGTACATAAGCTACATGCTAGCTGTTCACTGATGTTGCTACAGAAGCTCCAACTTACGTCTAAGAACAACCAAAACTAATCTGTCCAGATCAACTTGCACACCAAAGAACTGTACATGGTCATGTACAACTAGTTTTGCGTTGGAACCCATAAAAATTGGTGTTTGAACTTATCCAAATCAACCGTATACTAATCAGATGTGCCTAAATTAGTTCCAACGAAGCTTGTACGCTACACAAGAAATAGAGCAAACAAATCGTAGATCTAGGAAAAGAAGGTAATATATTACCAGAGATATGGAGAATGGGGACTTGTGAGGCAGCGAGTAGAGGAGTACAGGCAGCCGGAGGTGAAGACGTGTAAATCTGAATGGGGGGACAAGTACGGGAGCTTGGTGGGGGGCAGATGCTGGTGCTCCGGCGGGTGGCGAGGCAGAGACCGGCACTACGCAAGTGGTGAGGAAGATGCAGGCGGAAGGACGGCCTTCCGCAGGGAGGGGAGGCAGCCGCGACGGTAGATGGGAGGATGGTGTAGCTGCTGCCACGGCGGTGGACCTGCGGATGGTGTGGCGGCGGCGGCGGTGGACCGGAGGATGGTGTGGCGGCGGCTCCGGCTGTGGACCGGACGATGGTGGCGGCGGCGGTGAAGCGCGGGACTGGATTGGGGATCGAGAGGATTCTGAAGACTACGACTGAATTGGGGATGGAGGTTGTACGTGTTTGCCCTCTCCTTTTGTATTGGGCCTAACTCTGTGAGCCCAAACACACAGGAAAATAGACAAAAGGGTGGGCCTCTCCGAAAAAATGCGCGCGCAATAAAAACCCGATGGCGCGAAGCGGCAGCCCGCGGGCGCGAAGGGCCGAATGCGATTCCTGTGGGCCGCGACGTACATGGATATACTTTTCCTGTGCGCTTGCTCAGAACCTACAGGAATATAGTGAAAAAACCTGTCGGTCAGTGTCTGGCTCACAGTAAAATGACATTTTCCTGGGAGTCTACGCGGAGCCGACGGGAATATATGTTGGCTCACAGGCTTAATCACGATTCTGATAGTGGATATATATGTATCCAACTTGGTGAACGCATCTGCAAGATGCCACCAGCTCATGCATGCATCGAGGCATGCCAGTCAAACATGGAACGAAAATGGATTGACAGCCGTGCACTGCGAGTAGGAGGATTAGTATGTTTTTTGAGATTACCTTTAACTATTGATAAGATTAATAGTATATGAGATGTATAATGTGAAAATTATATCATTGGAAGCTCTTTTCACGTATTAACTTGACTGTATACTTTTGTGTAACTTGCATGTCATATATTACTGCTCTAATATGTGGTCAAAGTTAGCCTCAAAAAACGCATTAGACAGTATATGCATGTCATATATAGATAGAGGGAGTACCTAGCTTGGCTTAATTTCAATATACCATAGCAGCATGTATACATGGCTGGCAGCATGCGTGCAGTACTGTCCTTTGTAGCCAACATGTATGCAGTGAATGGAAATTGTTCCGAACCAAAAGGAAAAACAGCATATGTTGATTGAGGACCGAACTGCATGCAGTGGAGATCGAGCAATTAGATGGATACATGGTGGTGCTAATATTTCCAAAGAGATTACACGTAAGAACAGTTCTCCACCAGACTGGTCGGTGCGCTAGCTCTATATGACCGAGGAACGTCGATCGTGCAGCAATTAAGGGTAGGCATGAATTAGCGATGTAGTAGGATAGTGCCTAGTTGATTTTAAAGCATGTGGATTGTATTATGCACATGGATATGTAGCACAGTATCTCCCTAACAGACGATGATCACATGGAAGCTCGTGCATTGCACACTCCCAGATGCCGGATCTGATCTGAAGCTAGATTGATTAGATTCATAGGAACATATAGCTAACTTCACCCCTCTTGTGTGTTTGTGTGTGTGTGTGTGCCTGTTTTGTCAAGCCATCTGTCCTAGAATTTTTCCGGCTTCGGCAGATACTTTGACTACCGTTTAGGGATGCCCTTAACACCGAGGTGTCAATGAAAGATTGCGCTAGCTGCAGCGCACACCACCCCCATGTATCTCTGAACTTTGATTTCACCACTGAGGAATATAGACAGATGGCACCAAAATTTTAGAACAAAATGTAACATAACCATCGACATTGTTAATTTGCCAAATTTATATCCTAATTTTAACCAGATACTCATAGCATTATTTATCCTTAATTGTTACTGTCATGTTTTAGTGATTGTAGTCGTCGCTAGGTGATCTATGGATCCGGATGTAACTTTTATTATTGTTGGTGTTCGTTGTACTTCCATAATTGAAGATGAATACAACGGATGTTTTCCCGCAAAAAAAGGAGTGTCATGTTTCAGTCTCATTTTCTGAATTGTTATGGCATGAATGATACTACAATGTATCTGTTATGTCGGTGAATTTTAGATCCAAGATAAATACTTTGCTCAGGAGAAAAAAAAGATAAAAGTTGTTAAATTCATAACTACTCCCTCCGTCCCATAATATTTGTACTATATCTTTTTTGTCATATTATGGGACAGAGGAAATAGTTGTACTATATCTTTTTTGTCGTGTTTCAGTTGCCTATTTGAGTTATCAAACTTTATTGATATACTAAATGTTTTATCCATATCATCATTTGTCCTACGTGCCAAACTGCCTAGTGTACAAAGTACTGGACGATGTGTGTGGGCATTATTTTTATTAGAAAATGCTGCACATGCATTAGGCTACTCTATTGTAATAATTGTACCACTATATGTGTGCAGTACATACTTTTACCCGTGTCCTATAAAACACTCGAAATGGTAGGTGATGACAAGCTTCGTTTGAATGAAACAAGCTCTACCCTCCCTCCCTCTCTCCCTCACAGCTTGTTTGGTTGGGGAGGGGGGGGGGGGGGTAAAATCCTTTGATTGACTCAGGGACATGAGAATTAAGAAGGGAGGGGGAAGGGAAATTAATCCTTTGATTGACTCAGGGACATGAGAATTAAGAAGGGAGGGGGAAGGGAAATTAAGAGCACCAACTCCCTCAGATCTCTTCCCTAGGGGACCCCTACTTATTGAACTGGGGATTGGGAATTAGTAAAAGGAAAAACGTTTCGTTGGTTGTGCACGTTCGTGAGGGACATTTTGTTAGCTAAGCATGTACGTGAGGATGGCATTTCCCTGCCTAAACCCACCAATCAAACAGGGGCAGTCAACTCCCTCTTAAATTCCCACTTCTAATTACCGACACATGCCAAACAGATGAATGGGACTTAAAATCAATTTCCCATGTTTTAACCCCTTGCAAACTCCTGTCTCTAAACTTTCATTCCCTCTCCCTGTTGTTACCAAACACGCTGTCAATCCCGTCCGGATGGAGAGGCTAAACAAGGCAGGGGCAGAATTGGGCATGGGGCAGCTAGGGCTATGGCCTGAGGCATGGCCCAACTAGTGTTGTGCATCTAATTGGAATTGTGCCCAGATTTGTAGCCCTATACAGGCCCAGCCATAGGCGTGCTCACCCAGCCCCATGCCTCAGCCCACATAGCTTCTATTTTTCAAAAAACTAAAGGCCCACATATCTTCGCAGCCAAACCAAGCTCCGAGGGCTCACGAATCGCCAAAGGAATCAACTGCTAGTGTTTTCCTTTTTTTAGGGAATTGCTCCGGTCGATCAAAACATTCCAATGCCGCCCCAATGTGTTTCCCTACTCGACAGGTCGAACGTCTAGACCTACGACTCTCCAGATCATCTCCCTTAGGATCTTCGATCATCTCGCATCATAGGGGTTGCCCTCATATATGTTTTGGCAGCAGGAGCAGCCCTCCTATTTCTCCTCCTGTTCTGCGTCATCTCCGCGATTGGTTGGACGGGTAAATCAGGTAATCTCTTTTTGTCGTATCTACTAATTATCCCTAGTTCTTTTGTATGAGATGAAATCAACGAATTGATGGTATTAAATTGAATTACGTTCCTCAACTTTTTTTTCATTTTTACTATCTCCATTCCAGAATATAGGACGTTTTGGTAGACTTTTGTTAACAGAGAAAAAAAATTATAAATCCAAGATGTGTTGTATTTGGCCTTTTTTTGAGATATTTGTTTTTCCAGTTAGTGTTCTTTAGCGTTATTTGTAGGTACTTAGTTTTAGCCCTAGGCTTCGTGAAATCCTGGCTCCACCTCTGAAACAAGGTGAGCAGGTGGCGTGCAAGAAGAAGAAGCAAGAGCAGGAGGCGGAACTGGGCTCCTGGCGATGCCGACGGAGCGCGCCGGATGAGGAGAAGAAGTGAAGAGGGGGACAGAGGCCGACGCCGTCAATCTGACCTTCGACTACTGAAGAAGGATTTGGACCCGAGACTATGATCTGCCCTCCTTCCCTTACCAGGAGTGATCCGATGCCACATGTGATCGCTGATTTCACGTGTGAACCGGCAACCATGTGCTCGTTTGGCTAAAACTCCACCACCGGCGGCGAGTAAGGCCACCATCATTTTCCCTTTCAGAATAAAAGTAGTTTTAGGTTTTACCCAAGGATCATTTACATAAATAAATTACGCGAACGTACATCAAAGGAATTTCTTTGGCCAATGCCATGTCTCGTGCCTCTCTTTACTATTTTGGTCCGTTCTAATGGTAGTTAAGGGAAAATACCTTTTACAGTAAATCGAACTATTTTTGTCCGTTCATTTTTGTGATCCAACAATGGAGATAGAACAATACTACATCCAAGAATGTGTAGTATATTCAAGCTTGAAGGACACTTTGGCCATTTTTCTATTCACTTACACTTAGGTCCCGTACCCAGCTTTCTCTTGGTCAGTCCACGCATGAGGTCCCGTACCCAGCTTTCTCTTGGTCAGTCCACGCATGAGGCGGCTCTCGCCGGAGCTGTCATTCACATTGTGCTCCATGGTCACGGACCCAGCCAGTTTGGAACCCATGATGCCACCGGCGCTCTCTTGAAGACCCCGCAGATGACCTACCCATCCTCTGACACCGATGACTGCTCGCCGGAGCTGACACTTCCATTGCTGGCATCAGATGTGGCACGCATGACAAGCAGAAGCTGGGGATGGTGGAGGTACAGGGATGGGGATGAACGTGGGGTTCCGCAGGGTGAACAATCAGGGAATAGGCTGTTCTCCTTCGGCCGTGCCGCCAATCACGCCATTGTCCACTAGTAGTGCTTAGATTCGATTGACTAGACACTACTAGGAAAAGGGTTATAGATAGGATTAACACTAATGACGCATCAGGGAAGTACTGCGCCACTACTATATAATAAGACACTAATGGCGCACCAGAAAATAGGTGCGCCACTAGTGATAATTTTTTTTTCATTTTTACATACATACTAATGGCACATCCTATTGAAGTGCGTCATTACTAGTTCTAACTAGTAATGGCGCACGAGACAGGGAGTGCACCAGTACTGAATTTTTTTTAATTTTTTTTTGCAAAACTACTAATGGCGCACCGCCTCACAATGCGCCATTACTAATTTAAACTATTAATGGCGCACCCTGTAAAAGTGCATCATTAGTATATATATATATATATTTTTTTTACTTTTCTGCAAAACTACTAATGACGCACCACCTGCAGGTGGTGCGCCATTAGTAACCTGGGACCCCAACAAGATATTTTGGACAGCCACACCTACCCACTCACTTTCCCCACTTCATTCCCTCCACCTCCTTCTCCAAGCTTTCGGCTGCCTCCTCCTCCTCACCTCATTTCCACCATAGATTCATCAAAATTAAGTGGTGAAATTACCTTTTTTTGATAGGTAAGTAAGGGGAAAGCTATCTTCATGATGTAGATCTACTTTTTTTTCTCCCTAGCTCGCTCCAACAACGTGCACATGCACTTTTTGTGGCCTAGCTAGATCTATGTATGTTTGTGGTGTTGCATATATGTTTGTGTTTGCAGGTACCGGTATTTGAAATGCGATAGTTGCCAATATTTTGCCGGAATGTTGATTCATTTTCGTTTCGGCGAGAATTTTGGCACTATGCATTCTTTTTTGTCCTATTTTTAGGGAAGGTCATGCCAAATTTTTTCTTGGTTCTAAAATATCGTTTTGCTCTACCCCGCAGGCGACCATGGTCCGCACGATGACCGAAGGCAACGTGAATAGGTTTTTGAGCTCCGCGAAGGCCGAGATGCTTCAAAAGAACGAGACGGAGATAAGATGTCCGTGTCGAAGATGCAAGCTGAAGAGCCTTATTGCGGACCCGGATTCCGGGCAGGTGCGGGACCACCTGCTCTTGCGTGATTTCATGGATGGCTATCGGTGGCAAGGTGATGAAGATGACTATGAAGTCGTCCATGGGGGCGGGCAAGAAATGAGGAAGGGCAACAAGACAAGTACCACCGCGGCGAGGGCGGGCGAGAAGACGAAGAATCTCCAGGACATGATCACGACGATGATGCTGTACACAGTCATCATGTAGAAGATGTCGTACATGATGATGAGGAAGATCAAGACGAAGGGCATGATCATGAAGATGAAGATGCCAGAGCAGAAGACGATGGAGGCTGGGTGCAGGACCCTCATATTCAAGAGCTGCTTCTCAAGCAGACGGATAACGCAAGAGCTGCCGCCCGAGAGAAAGCCAAGCTGGATCAACTGGAGATAGACGCGGTTACTCCATTGTATGAAGCATGCAGGCCCGAGGATACCCGCCTGAAAGTAACGCTCATGGCTCTGGAGATGAAGGTAAAACACAAAATGACCGACGCATGCTTCGACGAGAACATGTCATTCTGGCACGAACGTCTTCCCAAGGGGAACAAGTGCTCGACCAGTTTCGAGGAGGCGAAGAAAATCGTGTGTCCTCTGGATTTATCGTACGTGAAATACCATGTGTGCATGAACAATTGCATCATTTATCG
This sequence comes from Triticum urartu, assembly GCF_056163025.1. Classification (NCBI taxonomy): domain Eukaryota; kingdom Viridiplantae; phylum Streptophyta; class Magnoliopsida; order Poales; family Poaceae; genus Triticum; species Triticum urartu. The sequence continues at coordinate 8,682,735 of NC_141878.1, read as the reverse complement.
GGACGAGCACGCGGAGTCTACCATATGTCCGGTGTGCGGCGTCACTCGATACAAGAAGAGGAAGAAAGCTCCTCGAAAATCGGTGTGGTACTTTCCGATCACTCCTCGTCTGCAGCGGTATTTCGCGGACCCTAAGGTAGCAAAGCTCTTGCGTTGGCACGCAGATAGGGAGGAGAAGAAGCGGGAAGATGACGGAAATGATCCGAAGATAAATAAAAAAGACAAGATGCTGGGTCACCCTAAGGATGCGAGCCAGTGGCAAACGTTGAACTTTGAATGCCCAGAATTTGGGAAGGATCCAAGGAACATCGTGCTGGGGCGAGCACCGATGGAGTCAATCCGTTTGGCAGCCAGAGAAGCACACACAGTACCTGGCCTGTGTTTGTGTGGATGTACAACCTTCCCCCCTGGTTGTGCATGAAGAGGAAGTACATTCACATGAGTATGCTAATTGAAGGGCCGAAACAACTAGGGAACGACATCAATCTGTATTTGGGGCTGCTGAAAGAGGAGCTAGACACGCTGTGGAAAACGCCAGCCAATACGTGGGACGCCGCAGAGAAATAATATTTCCCTATGAGAGCCGCACTGCTCACGACGGTGCACGACTATCTCGGTTACGGATATCTCGCGGGGCAGGTAGTCCACGGATTTTCTAGATGCGTAAGGTGCATGGATGACACAACGTATCGCCAGCTAGATAGAGATCCAGGGTCTTTGAAAACCGTGTTCGTGGGACATCGAAGGTGGCTTCGCGATGATGACCCGTGGAGGAAACGCAAGGATCTGTTCGATGGTGAAACCGAACCCCGAAAACGCCCCCGTACGAGGAGCGGCGAGGAAATAGACGAGATGTTTGAAAAATTGGAAAGATTGCCCACTGCCGGGAAAGAAGCAAAAGGCGCCAGAGCCGGGAAAAAAGCGAAAGGCGCCAGAGCCGCTGCTGAAGGTATGGAAAACGAGGTCTGTTTTCTGGGACTTGCCGTACTGGAAGATCCACCGTGTGCCTTACAGCCTTGATGCCATGCATATCACGAAGAATGTGTGCAAGAGTCTGCTTGGTACCCTGCTCAACATGCCAGAGAGGACCAAAGATGGGCCGAAAGCAAGGGCAGACTTGAAATCAATGGGCATCAGGCAGGAGCTTCACGCTAATGATGATGGTGATGATGATGATGAGGCGAAGCAGGACACAGAAACTCGTCGCAAAGGCAAAAAGGCCAAGAAGACCGGAAGTGACTACCCTCCCGCGTGCTTCACTCTAAGTCAGGAGGAGATCGAGAAGTTTTTCACCTGCCTCGTAGGAGTAAAACTTCCTTACGATTACGCGGGGAAGATAAGCAGATACCTAGACCCAGCAAAGCAGAAGTTCAGCGGGATGAAGTCTCACGACTGTCACGTGCTGATGACGCAGATACTTCCGGTTGCAATCCGTGGGATCATGGACGCGCACGTCCGTGAAACGCTATTTGGCCTATGCAACTTTTTCGACGTCATCTCTCGGAAGTCGATTGGCGTGAGGCAACTCAGAAGGCTACAGGAAGATATCGTGGTGATACTATGCGAGCTTGAGATGTACTTCCCGCCCGCATTCTTCGACGTTATGGTGCATCTGCTGGTCCATATCGTGAAGGATATCATCCAACTCGGGCCGACGTTCCTGCACAGCATGATGCCGTTCGAAATGATGAATGGTGTCATCAATGGATACGTTCGCAACATGTCACGTCCAGAGGGAAGTATAGCCAGGGGCTTTCTGACCGAAGAGTGCATCTCCTACTGCACGAATTATCTAGGCATCGAGAACCCCGTTGGTCTGCCCGTCAACAGGCACCTCGGCAGGCTCGCTGGATGGGGTCACCGTGAGGGTCGCCGTGAAATTCATGTCGACTTCGAAGGTCGACTCGCCGACTTCGAAAGAGCAAACCTAGTCGCGCTACAACACATAGACGTGGTCGATCCTTGGGTGGTAGAGCACAAAACCTTTATTGAGAAGACGTACAATGACCGAGGCCAACAGAGGACGGACGGAGATATAATCAAAGAGCACAACTCATGTTTCACGCGTTGGTTCAAGTAGAAGCTTCTGTCGTACCCTTTACATGAGGATTCTTCCGTGGAAGAACAACTCATATTCGCCTTGTCATAGGGCGCCGAGCACAACCTGATGACCTATGAGGCGTACGATATCAACGGCTACACATTCTACACCGAGAACAAGGACATGAAGAGCGACGGTTATCAGAACTCTGGGGTAACGATGGAATCCTACACCGGTAACGACAAGGACAGATACTACGGAAGGATCGAGGAGATCTGGGAGCTGAGCTACGCTGGAGAGAAGGTCCCGATATTCCGTGTCAGATGGGCCAAAAGTGTCCTAAAGGAAGACCGGTATTTCACCACTATGGTTATACCCGAAGCCAAATCCAAGACCGCGGGCGCAAACGTCACCGTGAAAAATGAGCCATGGGTACTGGCTTCTCAAGTGGACCAATGCTTCTTCATTACCGACCCGTCAAAGCCCAGTCATGTTGTCGTGAGGAGAGGCAAAAGGAAGATCATCGGAATGGATGGAGTAGCCAATGAGCAAGACTTCGACAAGTACGGTGACCCAAAGATCGAACATGATGACGACGATGAAGTAGCAGCACACACCATAAGAAGAAGCAGGACCACCCTACCTAAAGGACGTCCGTTCCATAGAAGAACTCCATTTGCGAAAATAAGGGCAAGAAGATTGTGAACAGATAGCTAGCTAAGATCGATTGTATTTAAATCGTAGTCTTCATTTCTCGATTGTATTTCATGGGCACTTTTTGATATCATGAATATTTTTAAATTTCACGGACACTTTTTGAATCCATGAGGACACTCGATCTCGATCCCCCTCCACCGCCGCCGACGAGCACCCGGCCCCCCTGCACCCTCCCCCGCTCCACCGCCGCCAACGGGCACCCCCCGCACCCTCCCCCGCTCCACCGCCGCCGCCGATGATATTTTCAAGTAACAAATTTGAACATATTTTTTAAAAAAATTATTACTGTTTTTACAAATTTTTTTTACTGTTATGATTTAAACAAGTTTGAACATATTTAAACACAAATAAATATCAAACAACATTTAAAATGCAAAAAAAATAACGCGGAGCCTGGGAATCAAACCCAAGACCTCCTGGTGTGTGTGCTGCGTGCTGACCAGTCAGGCTAGTGGGCAGGTTCTAATGTGGATTGGGTTAGGTGCAATATAACCTGTGCTCGAACTGTAACAAAAAAACATTCTAATGACGCACCGCTGCGGGGTGCGCCATTGCTATCTAAAAAAAAGATTTCTAATGGCACACCGCTGCGGGGTGCGCCATTGCTATCTAAAAAAAAGATTTCTAATGGCGCACCGAGGTGTGGTGCGCCATTAGTAAGCTTCCCCCTAGCTATCCTCCCTCTCCCTCGCCAGATCCCCTTCGACCCTCTCTCCCTCGCCACCAGATCCACCCGCGCGCTGCCCCGACCCACGACGCCGCCGCCCCGACCCTCACCGGACTCCACCCCCGCCGCCCCCGCACCCCCACCCCCGCCGCCCCGACCCTTGCCAGACTCCACACCCCCGCCGCCTCCAGAGAGACCACCCCTCGCCCGACTCCCCCTCTTTCCCCATCGAGCCGCCTCCTCCTCGGCTCGTACTCGAGCACGAGAGCTCGTGCGGTGACCGGGCTCGCCGTCGTCATTGTCGCGGCCACCGTCGTCCCCACGCCAAGATAGTGTGTCCCTCGGCTTCCCCGTCGTCTTCCACGTCGTCTACAAGTCCAGATCGAGCTAGGGCACCGCCGAACGACGGGATCGAGATCGTCTTCTTCCTTCTGCCGTCGTCGATTTCGCCTCAATCCGCGCCGCCTCGACCGCCCCCGACCTCGCCGAGTTTGCCTACGCCCCCCCTGTGAGCCCATCCGTCGATCCCCTTCTTCCTTCGCGTGGATCCATCGCCGTAGATGCTGCTGCCCGCCTGACCCGAGCTCACTCCGCCCCCGCGCCCTCTGGCCGCTTCGCCCGCGTCCTCCTGTAGTCACCTGCGCCCGTCACCGCTGCCGCTCTATTGCCGCCGCCTGTTGCTAGCTGCACCGCGGCCGCTGCTTGCTAATGTTACTAGCGCTGCAGCTACTGGCGGTCATGGCCATGGCCATGGCAGTGTGCTTTGTGTGCGTGTGTGTACAAAGCCATATGGACTTTGTGTGCGTGTGTGTACAAAGCCTGTATTGATGATGCTAAACAGAGATAGGAGTAGTAGTGGTGGCCATCTAGTTGAACTACTACTGCTAGGACTTGCTCCAGATTTTAAGATTTCTTTTCTTTTAGGATTTATTTTCTTCTAGGACTAGGTTTTTATTATTTTTCTGTTGTGATTGTTTTTTGAGCTCTCTCTTTTTCATTTCCTACTATCCTTATCCTAATTATCTTAAATTGTTATGATGTGTGTAACATGATTAGATCTTGGATTTGCTAGTGGACTTTGGGAGTTTCTTAGCCAGCTTGGTGACTCCATATTTTTCACTATTTCAGCAAGTCTTTTGTAAGCATTAAATTTTCAACACTACATTTCTATCTTATGTGTACATCTGTTTGCTTCCAATTGCTATATATGTATTATTGTTACTAAAAATGATGAAGCTCCTGTCAATTGCTATACATATATATGTGTATGATGATCCTCCTTTCCTGCAGTAGTATAACTAGGATATAAAGCACATTGAACTAACAATCTTGTATGGTGCCTAAACTACAATGATTCAGGAACATCAGATGACATAGCATGTGGATATTGACATAGGATGAGTAGATTAATAAGTGAGGCAAAAGTGATGGACAAACCTCATGCTAGGAATTCTCGAGGGTTGTAGTACATGGAATGCATTTGCAAATGCAGCCCAAACCTGATATATACCAAAAAAAATTGTATAGAAATATGCTGAATTTTCTGCAACGATTGTTGCTCAAATAAATTTAGCAAAAAAATGGGGTCCTGGGAGACGCCGCTGCTGCTTGAGGCCTTTGAGAGGCCCTTCGTGTCGTGATGATTTTGCAGGTACCCCAAGAGGCCCTTGAGTTTGCCGGAATGTCGATTAACTTCCGTTCCGGCAAATTCGGGTACTCCATATGTCCTATTTTCAGCAAAGGTTATGCTGAAATTTTCCGTGAATTTTAGCATGACTTTGCTAAAAATCGGACATATGAGGTACTTGCTACTAATGCATGGGCCGGGGTATCTTAGTACTTAATTAAGTAGGATCAACTGCCCCTTTATTCTTGCTGCATTAAACCATAGGTGGCAATAGAGCCAAGTGATTAGGCCCAACTTAGAAATTCTCCTCAGCATCGATAAACCCTAGATGATAAACCCAACATAGGTGGCAATAGAGCCAACTAATTAGTGCCAAGTGATTAGGCCAACCTAGGGTGCCTCGGCATCGATAAACCCTAAATGATGAAAACTTAGCATTTAGGGTGCCTCGGCGTCGACAAACCCTAAATGATGAAACCTTGGCTTTTAGGGTGCCTCGGTGTCGATGAGAACCTAAATGATGTACGCTTAGGCTTTTAGGGTGCCTCTGTTGGAAATATGCCCTAGAGGCAATAATAAATTAGTTATTATTATATTTCCTTGTTCATGATAATCGTTTATTATCCATGCTATAATTGTATTGATAGGAAACTCAGATACATGTGTGGATACATAGACAACACCATGTCCCTAGTAAGCCTCTAGTTGACTAGCTCGTTGATCAATAGATGGTTACGGTTTCCTAACCATGGACATTGGATGTCGTTGATAACGGGATCACATCATTAGGAGAATGATGTGATGGACAAGACCCAATCCTAAGCATAGCACTAGATCGTGTAGTTCGTATGCTATAGCTTTTCTAATGTCAAGTATCATTTCCTTAGACCATGAGATTGTGCAACTCCCGGATACCGTAGGAGTGCTTTGGGTGTACCAAATGTCACAACGTAACTGGGTGACTATAAAGGTGCATTACAGGTATCTCCGAAAGTGTCTGTTGGGTTGGCACGAATCGAGACTGGGATTTGTCACTCCGTGTAAACGGAGAGGTATCTCTGGGCCCACTCGGTAGGACATCATCATAATGTGCACAATGTGATCAAGGAGTTGATCACGGGATGATGTGTTACGAAACGAGTAAAGAGACTTGCCGATAACGAGATTGAACAAGGTATCGGGATACCGACGATCGAATCTCGGGCAAGTATCGTACCGCTAGACAAAGGGAATTGTATACGGGATTGATTAAGTCCTTGACATCGTGGTTCATCCGATGAGATCATCGTGGAACATGTGGGAGCCAACATGGGTATCCAGATCCTGCTGTTGGTTATTGACCGGAGAACGTCTCGGTCATGTCTGCATGTCTCCCGAACCCGTAGGGTCTACACACTTAAGGTTCGATGATGCTAGGGTTGTAAAGGAAGTTTGTATGTGGTTACCGAATGTTGTTCGGAGTCCCGGATGAGATCCTGGACGTCACGTGGAGTTCCGTAATGGTCCGGAGGTAAAGATTTATATATGGGAAGTCCTGTTTTGGTCACCGGAAGAGTTTCGGGGTTTATCGGTAACGTACCGGGACCACCGGGAGGGTCCCGGGGGTCCACCAAGTGGGGCCACCAGCTCTGGGGGGCCACATGGGCTGTAGGGAGTGTTCCTTGGCCTACATGGGCCAAGGGCACCAGCCCCACTAAGGCCCATGCGCCTAAGAGATGGAGAGGGGGCAAACCCTAATGGGATATGGGCCTTAGGGCCCATATTGGTGCGCCTCCCTCTCCCATCCCCTCTTGGCCGCCACCCTTGTTCCCCATCTAGGGCTGCCGCCCCCCTTAGGGGTGGGAACCCTAGAGGGGGCGCAGCCCCTCCCCTTCCCTATATATATTGAGGCATTGGGCTGCCCACAACACGCGATTCAATCTCTCGTTGGTGCAGCCCTGCATATCTCTCTCTCCCTCCTCTTCTGTGGTGCTTGGCGAAGCCCTGCAGGATTGCCACGCTCCTCCATCACCACCACGCCGTTGTGCTGCTGCTGGATGGAGTCTTCCTCAACCTCTCCCTCTCTCCTTGCTGGATCAAGGCTTGGGAGACGTCACCGGGCGGTACGTGTGTTGAACGCGGAGGTGCCGTGCGTTCGGCACTTGGTCATCGGTGATTTGAATCACGACGAGTACGACTCCATCAACCCCGTTCACTTGAACGCTTCCGCTTAGCGATCTACAAGGGTATGTAGATGCACTCTTCTTCCCCTCGTTGCTGGTCTCTCCATAGATAGATCTTGGTGACACGTAGGAAAATTTTGAATTTCTGCTACGTTCCCCAACAGCCTCGGCGTCGACAAACCCTAAATGATAAAAGCTTAGATTTTAGGATGCCTCGGTGTCGACAAACCCTAAATGATGAGACCATGATCTTGTTCCTTGACAATAACCAACTTTTTGACCAAACTTTTTTCCTATTTAGAGCGAAACATGGCCCACAACGATGAGGCCGACGGTTCGGGCGGCAAGCAATTCTGGGAGCTGTCCCAGGAGTTGGAGGAAGAACCTCACCGCTATGAGGATGCCGCGGAAGACACCGATCCTGACTACACAACCCCTAGTGACGTCGGGGATGACACCACTAATGATGGCGCCACGGATGCCACCACTGATGATGGCGGCGCACGCATAGATGGTAGCCAACCGAAGAGGCAACGGAAGGACCGGCGCCCGAACATGCTCGGCACCGTCAGGGAGGAATTTACTGAAGTGAACTCCGACGGGCATCCGACGGCGCCCAAACACGTAGTCAAGGGGTACTCGATTCAGCTCGGGTGCATTCTCCGGAGCACCGCCTCGATCAACACCGAGAACCTAAGGCATAAGGACCAAGGGAATTTGCGCAGCCTCCTCTTCACGAAGCTGCACGAACGATACAAGTTCCCCGCTGAGTTCGCAAACACATGCCTCTCGGGTAATAAAGTGAATGATGCCGCCCTCACGACGATGAGCACGGCCCTGTCTACTTGGAAAAGCACGGTGAAGGCAATGATTGACAAAGGTGATAGTTATGAGAAGATCAAGGCGAAATATCCTTTGATGAGCGAAGATGACTACAAGGAGTTCAAGATCAAGTGCAAGAGCCCCGCAACCTCCGAATCAAGTAAGTGGGGGAAAGAAATGCGGCAGTTGAACATAGGGGTCCACCAACTCGGTCCCGGCGGTTACAGAGTGGCGGAGCCTGTATGGGACAAGGAGGACGCGGAGCGTGCCGAGCAAGGCCTACCGCCCCGCTCCGAGAAATACAGTGACAAGCAGACCAGGAACTTTCTCAGGGCCCGGTCCAAGGAGGACCCGGTAACAAAGGAGCTTACCACGGATCCGAAGACCAAGGAGCTTGAGCTTGTTCTGGTAAGGAATACACCCCAGCGTAATTAGCTCCATATGGTTGCATTCTAATTAATCCCCAATATTTCTAAATGGTTCACGTTCCTTCCGCAGGACAAAGAAAGCAGTAGCGCGGGGTCGTCTCAGAGCTCCCCTTTCGACACCCCTTTGAATAGGGCATTGAACGTAATGAAAAACAGGGATAAGCTCAATAAGCTGACGTCAGCTGGTCGTGTGGCCGGCAAAGACTTGTCCACAAAATGGTCGTCATACTATGGCGCTGGTGGGCGAAAGGAGAAAAAGACCAGCTCGGAAAGCCAGTCGCGCAAGGTTGAAGCACTCAAGGCGCAAGTGGCGCGGATTCCGGAGATGGTCCAAGAGCAAGTGCAACAACAACTGGGATCGACGCTTACCAGCATTATGCCTACCTTGATTCATGGGATAACGACGTGGATTGCAGGTGGCCAACAGGGGCCGCCCCCGATTCCCAGCTTCACGGCCAGCAACTCACACAACGCGCAGGCGGCGCCATTGGTGTCTCCGGCGGCGGCGGTATTGGTGTCTCCGACGCCGGCATTGGAGCTTAATGCACCCGGGTGTACGCCGGCCGGCACCTCGCCAGCAAGCGGCCCCTCCGTCAGTTGCACGCCCGCCGTCGGCGGTGCCTCGACATTAGCCGAGCTCGACGGCATCACGGTAACTAAGCCTCTCGGCCGAGGACTTCATCTCCTTGCCTTTGACTGGGCATCCCTGACGCGCTACATGTTTTCGCAGGGCGCCGCCAACGTTCCTTGCACTCTCCTGCACTTCGTGGGCGGCGAGTTGGTCGATGTCGCCAAGGGCAGAATCATTCAACCGGGCAACCCCGTGTTCCACGGTAATCCGATGCCACCCATAATGTATAGGCTTGAAGTGGTTCGGGTGCTGCCAGGCTGCGACGAGCTGTTACCTCCGATTCGACCCGCTGGGGCCGACGAAGAAGATGAGATGACCCTCAGCGCCTGCGTAAGCTGGCCCCTGCTTTGGCCGAAGAGCCAGATTCGTTTGGGGGCGGGGGACACCACCCCACAGACAAGACCGCCAGTCGTGCCGGCGCCAAGCCATGGCAAGAACGCCGCAACGCTACCAGACATGCCGGACATCCCTATGGCACAGGATCCGGACGACGACGACAATGAGAATGGTACATTTACCAACGTCGATAAGTACTTTGCTGAACATGGGTACGGTGACGAGTTCTGCGGGCCTCCTTCTCAAGAACCCAAACAAGACGACCGCGATCTAGCTGGTATGGCGGAGAAACCCAATTGCAACAGGCGTCGTCCGGCGTTCAGTTCTCAGGAGACGCCTCCAGCTGCCGCCTTCACCGAGCCTCATATAGCGGAGGTGCCAAATATTATCAACCCCAACACGCTCAAGAAGGCGGTCTGTGAGCAGAACTTGGTCCCATTACAGCAGATCAAGAAGAAGGGCTGAAAACGGACGACTAAAAAGGCCGCCGATGCGAGCCAGCCGGCACCGAGTACGATCCGTGCTCAGGACGAGCCACCTTCACCTAAGGATATCTCGAGGAGGGTGCATGTGGCGGGTAGGGCGATGCTACCGACAAATATGCTCAATGCTGCAACCGGTGCTATGCGGAGTCTGCATGACAGTGTTCTTTCTTTGGAGAAGCGGCGTCTCAGAGAGAATGATGTGGCATACCCGGTTTTCGTGGCCAAGGTGCCAGAGGGCAAGGGCTTTGTGGATGGCAACATCAGGGGTACGATCGTCCTGCGGTTTGATGACATCTTTGCTATGTTTAACCTTCATCCGCTGCACTACACCTTCGTTCGGCTGTTTTCGCTGAGTATGGAGATGCGGATCATTAGAGACAAGACCCCGGACATCGTGATCGTCGACCCCTTCTACATGCGTGCCAAGCTCTTGAGCAGCGCTGGGGACCGCAAAGTCGCGAGTTCACACCTCGAAGACGTCATTCTGGCAAACCCAGATAAGGATAACTTCCTTGTGGCTTAGTTTCCCGAGTAAGTCATCCCTTAACCGCCCCGTAACATATGATTTCTTAGAGTTCGATCGTTCTTTTTTTTCTAACATTCTGTGTTCTGTGCGGTGACACACATTGCACACTCATCCTCTTAAGCCCGAAATATTCCATGGCCATGTATTTCGACCCGAACCGTAACTCCAAGATAGACTACACAAATATCAAGAAAGTTCTTGATGATGTTCTCCCCGGCTATGCCAAATCTGGAGGCACCTTCACCAGGGCAGTTCGTAAGTATGGCAAGCACGTGTTTGCCCACAATACGACGTTCTGCTGCGTCAAGCAGCCGCCTGGCGGTCGGAAGGATGCCTACTACGCCCTCCATCACATGCGGGCGATCGTAAGGGACCATCATCACCTTCTGCTACCAAATAATCTCAAAGATTGGGCCGCGAGCTTGTCGGCAATCTAGGACGCGGACATCAGACAAGAATTCTTTCGCATCCAGTCGGAGTTTGGGGACATCATCCATCAAGATGTCCTTCATACCTCGGGGCAGTTCTTCCTCAGATATCAACCGTCCAACATTGAGATAGACGGAATGCTACAAATGCAGGCTGACAATGCCCGCGATTTCATGACCATCACGACAGACGGCGGCTTCATCCACGCTCCTGTCCATGTGTCGAGTCGAAAGTAGTGATGTGCAGTTCTGAAACATTGATTGGCTCATGTTGTAATTAAACTATAATGAATTGTATGTCTCTTTGGTTTGGATAGTCGTTCAACTTAGATGTAATCGATGCTATTTATTAGTAGGACCATGAATCGTGCTATTAATGTTTTGCTTTTCTCTTCCGATCCTTTTGTTGCATACTTATATATTGCTTATGTATGTATTGTCTGTTGTTTGGCTTGTGCATAGAGATGCCGTCGTATGTCGTGTACAAGGGTAAGGTTCCTGATGTCTACGATGACTGGAAGGAGTGTCGGAGACAGGTTCATCGTTTCAGCGGTAACAGTTACAAAGGGTACACCACTAGGGCGAAGGCGGAATCTAGATACGTCCGCTATCTAGCGGGAGAGAGGAGGGAGCGTTGGAGGAACCGGATGAAGACCAGTTTCATCGCGATGATGCTCATCGTGATGACCGCAGCTCTCTTCTATGTGATGGTATTTTAGATGATCGATATCGACTTGTAATGTGAAGACAAACTCGATACTCGCGGTCTCGAGACTTGTAATTTTTTATCTTTATTCGGTCTTTTGAATTCGGAGACTAATATGATAAATTGTATTCGGAGACTAATCTTCTATTGTATTCGATGAATCTGCTGTTGCTGTGTGCTACTGTCTATATTCTGTCAAATAATATATTTTGTAACCTGTGCAAAAATCATAAAAGTAAAAAAAATAAAACCTAATATTCATACTAATGGCGCATCACTACAGAGTGCGACATTAGTATGTCAAAGTATACTAATGGCGCATCACCAAACAATGCGCCATTAGTATGCCAAGTATACTAATGACGCATCCATCCGCAGTGCGCCATTAGTGTGCCAAAGCACATGGTTAAATATGGCCCCTGGAAGATATACTAATGGCGCATGGTGTTATATACTAATAGCGCACCAGTGGTGCGCCATTAGTAATAAATACTAGTGGTGTGATACTAATGGCGCACCAGTGATGCGCCATTAGTAGGTAAAACTGGTGCGCCATTAGTAGGCCTTTTCCTAGTAGTGAGATGACAGTACATCAGCGGTGTTGTGAGGATGATTGGTTGATATCTCGTAGTGCAGTTTTGCATGACATGCTTCTGGATGACAAGTTTCTTCATTGATGATGTTGAAAATGGAGACGCTGAGCAGGAGCAGTGGCTGTGGCGTCGTCCACTTCGTCAACCTTCCACCTCGGCGGCGGCGCAAAAGGAGGTGAGGGGCGTGCTGCGGCACTCACATGCAGTGTTAGAATAAATCACAGACGCTCCGTCGATCTACCAAGGACCAAGCAATCACAACAGCACGACACCGAGATTTGCTACCGAGGTTCATCGATATGGCTACATCTTCGGGGCCTGACTATGGTGCTCCTCCCCATGACACCGCTACAATACCGCACCCGGTCATCCTGGACGCCGGCACATGCCGCCGGCTTCCCCTGCGTTCCGGTGCTATTATGTTGGCATAGGTTACATCGTGTGTCTATCACCGCTATATATGAGAGGTCTAGGATACAAGTGTCTTAATTGGACACGACACCATATCCTATCTAAACACAATACAACTACAAGTCCAACTGTAACCTACCTTGTACACTATATTCGACACAACTGTAACAAACTCCATCTTGGCGAATATTCTCCACCACCTTGAATTCGTTAGTGCGTCAAACTTCCATGTACATTGGATTTGAGCTTATCCCGTAAGTACCGCTGCTACTTCAAAGACTTCATATGACTCCATCTGCAACGTTTGTAGTCACTTTTTTTTCTTGACCATAGTCAACACTCGAGCAAAATTAATTCCTCTATACTGTAGTCCGTGCTCCCAACTTCCAGAGTATTAGTCCAACGCCATCACACAACGATCACTGACCTGCGTGAAAGTGAACAACTCACATATTGGGTGTCACACATAAGAGTTACCTGAACTCAACATCACCGCTCCTTTCTTGACCGTCTGTCTGAAACATGAAGGAATTTTGCCGTTGCTTGTAGTCCTCCCAAGTCAAATTTGCAGTTGTCTCACCACATGTATGTCCACCAGAGCCTTGGCCCGTCTCCATGCCCTGTGCATACCGCACGCCTCGCCGCTATTACCGCGTCGAGCCTCCACTGTCCCGGTCGAGTCTCAAGGGTCGCGAAACCATACCACTCAACCCCCACTGCAGAGTACCACTGATCATCACCGACCGATGACGAGTTTCACGCTTCCATCAGACCACTGGGCTCCAGTCCGAATTATGTGTCCCTCGATTTTCCCGCTGAATAGGCTTCGACTCTCTGTGCACTTACGCCGTAGCCCCTCAATTAGCACCGAGTCAAGTCCTCCAGACTCCAGCTTCACCTTTAACATAACTCCATGGTAGATGATCAGTCCACCCTCGCGCCCCGTCGTCTTCAAGCTTCGTGTGTACACCACCTTGAATCAACCCCACACCATAGTCTTGTCGAAGCCGCACAAGCCTCGGGCATGTGCCACGTGTTTCCATGCCTAGAAGTCGGTCACCATCAGCATCACGCTCCTATGTCACTGTCGCCGATCCCACCATCGTCTTCTGTACCAACCGACTTGCGTCGATCCGTCAGACTGCCTAGTCCAACCCAGCCGAACTTGTCCGGCTGCATGACACGCTCAAGGCTCCCAAATTGTCTTCCAAGAATCTTCATCCATCACATATTAATTCCATCTTAGCTGAAATTGACTTCCCGCGACGCCTTCAAGCATCCCTGTTGTGCCAAGAAATTTTTCACCCTTGTCTGCCATAACCCAAGGTTTTCAGTTCCGTAAACTTCCCCACCTCAAACCCGGTACCCATTGGCGCCCTGGTTCTTCATGCGGCTGACTTTGTGAAAAATTATCTTTAGCTTCAAACTTCCCGATGCTAGCAATTGCCTGTTCTGTCAACGCCTCTTGATGGAAGCCCGACGTGATGATCTTTTTTCTTCTGCCAATTAGATCTACAGCCTTGCGTCGTCCATGAGGACTCGGTCCTCTTTTTCTTTTCAAAACAAATATGGTACGCCTTGTAGCTTCCAGCATCTTTCTAACCTTGCACGCCCGAGCCTTGGATTAAGTGCCACGCACTACCTGGGCTTCGCCCCTTGCTGCCCGCTAAGGCTTGGGTCACGCGTGCGTGGCTGCACAATGCCTATGCCTGCTCGTGTCCGATTGCTGCTTGAAAACCCAAACACGACCAACTCTGCTTCTGGATCATAACTCGCCGACGATATTTGCTCCCGCATCACAATCTCTTCCTGCAGATTTTTGTCGATGCTTCCTTTCTCTAGATCAACAATTCATAGCCTCCAAACGACCTAGCTCTGATACCACTTGTTAGAATAAATTCGAGATGCTCCGTCGATCTATCGAGGACCAAGCAATCACAACAGTATGACACTGAGATTTGTTAACGATGTTATCGATATGGCTACATCTATGGGGCCGGACTATGGGCGCTCCTCCCCATCACACCGCTACAATACCGCACCCGGTCGCCCTGGACACCGGCACATGCCGCCGGCTTCCCCTGCTTTTCGGTGCTATTATGTTGGCATAGGTTACATCGTGTGTCTACCCCCGCTATATATGAGAGGCCTAGGATACAAGTGTCCTACTTGGATACGACATAATATCTTATCAAAACACAATACAACTACAAGTCCAACTGTAACCTACCTTATACACTATATTCGACACAACTGTAACATGCAGCGGTGCGATTGGGGTTAATTTGTAGCGAGGCGAGGGCATACCAAGGCGATCGATTAATTTTCGTTTTCCAGCTCGATGGATTGTCCTGGCCTTGTGGACACAAATCTAAGCACAGGGAAATTACGAAGTTGTTCTCAGCCAAATTCAGCTGATATATATCAACCATTGGATCTAACTTAATACTGCACATTCAATTTGGTAGTGTGATGTACTGTAAAAAGACTAAAAACAAGATACCACCAGGGTCAAAGGTAAGTGAGGCGGAAACGTGATGCTAGCCTGGAACAACCAAAATATTCTACTTCTATATAGATATATATGTGTAACATTTCACTAAGAGATGCTTTTAATATATGAGTTGCATAAAAAGGAAATTTTTGTGGAGATATAATACATGCAAGCAGTGGTAGCATGTATAAATGATTTTTTTACAAGATATTTCATATTACATTGTTATCATTTTCGTACATGTGTGTCAACCTTTTACCCTTTCCTATTATGATTTTTTACATGATGAGCTCTGCTGCACGGAGGCAAGTGGCTATTAATATACATGTACACTGCATAAAGAGCAAGGTGGTATATGATCCGTGTATGCACATCCATATCTGCTTCAGAGTTTGTCCCTAACAGAGGAAGCATAGCAATCGTGTGTCAGTCAAACATTAATAGAAGCTCGTGCATTGCACGCCCGGAGATGTCGGATCTGAGCTGATTGGATCAATACGTGTGGCCCATGTGGTGGACGGCTGGATGCTAGTAGTAGATAAGGTGGGCAAAACTCATTAGAGGATCCTGTAGCAGCTGAGGGGGTGTTTGTTCGCAGAGACTTTTTTGTGTAGGGACTAGAAAAAGTCTCTCTTAAAGATTTTTTTACCAAACGGAAGGGACTTTTTAGGCACTAAACTAGGCATTTGGGGAAGATAGTTGTTGGTAGACTTTGTCACATAGGATTTTTGATGATGTGTCATACAATAAATGAGGAAAGAGAGGAAGGTTGTATGTACATGAACCAACACCCATTGCACAAGCTCCAATGTAGAATGAGAGAACACCTCATTTATTATCTCACATCCTATTGGGCAAAATAGATACAACCCATTGAAGTTGTTGTATGTTAAGGTGTTGGTTGATGACATGGCATATTTTACCAACAAGCTAACATACAAACTATTGGAGATGCCCTTAAGGAGAGTCTTTTTGGGACTTTTTCAACAATGCCCCTCCATGCATCCATTGGCCCGCCACCCTATGGTGTTGTTTGATTGTTATTTTTCTATATACTAGGGCAACATGGTCATTTAATAATCTCTAGGAAGGGATTAGGGACTTTTTAGTCTCTGGAAACAAACATGGAGGGACTTTTTAGGGACTAGGGGCTTTTTAGTTGGGACTAGAAAAAGTCCTAGAACTAGAGAACCAAACACCACCCGAGTCACTCGATTCACCACGTGGAGAATCAACTCGTTCTGGGTTTATTAGTCCTCGTCATATTTTGAATCAAAATTTGACCGCATATCTGACTAGCAAAATCTTAATTTATATCGCCAAAGACTATATTGTTGGATTCATATTTGAGTGTAGTTTTCAATGATATTATTTTTGTTGCATATAACTTATATGTTAGTTATATATCATGGTCAAAATATGAGCCAAAATGAGGGAGCTAATTAATCAGGACGGAGGTAGTAATTTGTTCACTGAAGCTACTTGTGTGCATGAATTATTGATGTAGGAGAGTATGTAAATGCTTCTTTTAATCTAGTCGTATCTAGTACAGTACCTAAAGTTCATTTTGAAGCAACTGGATAGTACTATGCACACGCGCGCATCCGCTCCATAATGTCTCTCAAACAGAAAAGCACATATGTATGCAGGCTCGTGCACGGCCATTAATTTCAGGCGTGCAGATGTCGGATATGAGCTAATCAGATCGATAACTCTGGATCAGAATCATCAGAGGAACCTCTATCCATAGCTTAGCCAGCCAGCCTCTTTTATATATGTGTGTGTGACTTGTTAGGCATAGCATAGTTCAGCAGCCAGCCCGGTAGCCACCTAGCTAGCCATGGGTGTGGGTATGTGTTCCAACAAGAAGAGCAATAGTGGCGGCAGTGTTGTTGTGTGGTTTGTAGTCCTAGGCCTAGCTCTGCTCTTCGGGGCACCACCGTCCACCTGCCCGGCTGGTACTGCGAGGAGAGGTGCCACGGCAAGCAGGACTACATATACTGCTACAGACGGTGCAGGGCAAGTCCCAGCGCCAGCAGCGGTGCCGGCCTGCGTCTGGCATCACGTAGGGGGGCAGGAGAAGAAGAGACAAGAGGAGGCGGCGGAGGAGTTGGTCTCGTCAGGGAGGGAGTCGGGCGTGAAGAAGAGAGGAAGCAAGGGAATGCTGCATGGCTTGCGTCCGTGAATGCTACTTGGGGTTCAGGAATACCGTGCGTGGGAGGGCAGAAGGAGAGGAAGAAAGAGTAGGAGGAGGAGCTGGTCTCCTGGTGATGCCGGCGGAGCGCGCCGGCCAGGAAGAAGAAGAAGAAGAAGAAGAAGAAGAAGCGAACAGGAAGCAAGAGGACGCCGCCGTCCACCTGAGCTACAACCGAGAAGACTACTGCTATGACCTCTGCATCCGCAAGAAGGGCCCGGAGTTCCCTAAATGCATGAAGTCATGCGTCGACAAGGTTAATTAGCGGGGCCATTGTTGTCATGTAAGGTCACTAATAGTATCTTGTTCCTTAGCTATAACTAGTTCATTATCTCACTTTTTCTCTACGTTCAAGTGTAAGCAGAGCACACAACCTCGTTTGTGTACCGTGACCCGTCAATCATTTTCGCGTTCGAAATAAAAGCAGTTGCACTTGTTTTGCACCTAGTGCTGCCCTCTATATGTTTTTCGGTGCTATTATGTTGACATAGGTTGCTAGCTGAACTTTTTGCTTTGTCTATAAAGCAGGGTCATCATGCCCTGTTATCTGTTCTCTAGAAAAACATTTGGCATAAGAAAACCTTAGTTTGCCGCACAAAATCCACCGCGTTAATTTCTTCGAGAAACCATGCCCTGCTTAAGCACAACTGCAGAGTCCACGATGTTCTTTGAGCACCCAGTACACGAGCACGACCAGCTCCCATCCTTGTGCTCTCTGGCCGATCCCGAGTGCCTTCTGGAGCTGTTGGCCTGGCACCGAAGCGGATGTCTAAGCACGGCGGAGCACCACCATCGTAGCCATCCTCTATTCTTGTCCCTCTTGTCCCCATGTCAATAAAAAAGCTTGTCTCGTGCTCAGGTCGTAGTTGGTGGAGGCAGCAACAAGTCCCCTATCGTTGGGAAGCAACGATTAGGCCTTTATTCCAGCAAAATTTTGATTATTTATACATAGGTGGCACGGCACCCATGCATGCAAGTTGCCCTTCCCACTCCCCGCAAGAAACAAAAGGTTCCCACTAGTACGTATATATACGTACATTGTACTCCCTCTGTAAAGAAATATAAAAACATTTTGACTAGGAAGTACTGAATTTAGTTAACATATCGCGATGAAGAAAATGATTAATTGTTATTGCATGCTTGACGTCTTGACGGTTAGAGAAAGCTTTGTGATGAAATACATAATGCTTTTATATATTTCGGAACGGATGAAATATTACAAATAAGTATAGATGCCATGCATTATTACTTGATAGTCAATACACTCCAAGAAATCAACACGAGGAATGATCGATCTCGTGGGGTAGGAACTAGGAAGCGAAGCTTTCTTGCCGTCGCGCTCCAAGCTACGAGGCGACCCTCTCGAAGACGTCGTTGACGAAGGAATTCCTCAGCGCCGGCCGCGACGATGTCCCGGTAATGGGGTTCTCCCCGGACGGGGCCTTCTTCTCGGCAGACTTGGATGCCTCTGCCGCCGCGACATTCTTCTCCGCTGGCTTGGTTGCTTCCGCCGCCGCGTCAGTCTCTACTGGCTTCTTCTCGGCCGGCTTGGGCGCCATCTTTGGATGCTTGGGTGAACACAACTGGTGGGAAAGCCAACAGCGGCAGGAGAGGTACTGCAGTTGGATGTGGAAGAGGATGGAAGGGGAGGCGTTTAATATAGAGGGGTGGAGGGAGGGGAGGAGATGCTGGTTGATTGGCTGGTGACGGGATCAGGGATACTCACGCCAACCATGAGCTTTGTCAAGTTGCACAGCCCGGCCATCATTGGCTCGTTTCACCGATGATACATCCCTCTCTATCCCTTCTAACATAGCAGGGTAACCAGCACCTGCAAAAGGGGTTGGCGGCTCATACTTCGGAGTGAGCGGTGAACAGCTGAAATCCCCTCAGCCAAGCTGAGCGAACCAGTAACACAACGAGCAGAAAATACTGTCAGAATGAAATTGGTAAAGCAATAGATAGTAGAGGAGCAATAAAAATTAGAGGTTCGCAACATTTGATTGTTTCTTCCAGCAAGCGCCGCGAGTATCTAGGGGCAGGGCAAGGTCGAACAACGGAGGTCGCGCGGGCTGAAAGCATTGCCCCGCAGGACGGGTTGTGCTAGAGCCTACAGCCTAACTTAGCCCAGGAGACTTAGCTTTGCACTTGTCCAGTGTTGCTAGTACTGATTTCAGGGCAGACATGAACAGCTAAGATCGATGCAGATGGCAGATATAATCCATGCATGACAGGTCAATGCCATCTTGATAAAGTATTATTTATTTGCTGCTAAGCAAATGGTGAGTTCCTCAATTGAGCTGGCTAAAAATATATACCAGGTCAATGCCACCTTGATCTAATGGCAGAGATAATCTATGATACATACCGTCGCATGGAGCGTCCTGTCATCAGTTGAGCGTTGCCTACAAAAAATCAGCTCATGTGCTGAGGTGATTCCCGATAAGATATAATTAGTTTCTAATTGCCTGGTGATGAACAGGATGCTAATTTTTATTCTCTGATTGGTGAACCATCTGGTAACAACCATTGACCAATTTGTATTCTCCCTCCCAAAAGCTTCTTGTTGCATCCCACCCTGGCACCAAGATTAGTTTCTTCTATTTTACTATAACTGGCAAATCACGTGTTGATGTAACTGTAAATTTTGGAAGTTATCAGCTCCAGTAAAATGTGAGAACCAAGAAAGTTTTGATGCTTGTGCTGCACTTTCTCTGTTGGGTTAGGTGCACGTTTTGATACATGTGTAAACTGTTTTTATGAAATCTCAGTAAACATACGTTCTACATGACCAGTAGGAGGCTTCAACTATATCAACAGTAGTACTGCCTCTATAACTTAAGATAAGAAGTTTTTTGGCACTCTCGTAGTGTCGAAAAATGTCTGATTTTATGTTACAGAGGGAGTACATTGCAGCTGCACACCGATGATGAATTTTTTTTGCAACAGAATTGACACCACATATTAATTATGTTGCACTATTCGGTTAGAAATTAATCATGTTTACAGAGCTTTCTTTTTAACTGGTACTTGTACGAATGAGCTAGAGATGGATTATATTGGAAAGCTGCTACAAAGCTGCTCCCAGTATCAATCTCCATGCTGCACCTCCCATTTCATTACAGAATTTAGTTCTTTTTGAAGATTTAGAAAGATCCAAAATAGCTTGAAATAAATAATAATTGTTCCGAGAGAACCTTGTACTAAGATAAGAGTTGGCCATTGATACATTGTATAAACATAACCTTAATGAATTAACTGACTTGTCTTACTTATTAAAATAAAAACCTTTAAAATATAAAATTTGACCTGTTAGTGTTCTAAGTTTAAAAGTCTAGTAAAGTAAAAAAAATGTTTTATGCTTCATAAGGCAGTAAAGACGATTGGTTTTATCGCAATCCAAGGTCATTGTAAATGCCCGGATAATTAAACTACAGTAACCCTCTACTAATGATGCCATGGCACCTCGGTTACCGTTATTAATCTCGCGATGATTCAAATCCCGTTTGAATTCAAAGTCAAAATCAATTCAAACTGTAAAAGTTTTCAAACATTAAAACTAAAATGTTCTAGATGTGTCAAATAAATCATGGGTAATAATGGTGGCAAAACAAATTTTTTATAAAATGTTTAAGTGCACAAATAAGTAAAACAGTAGCTTAGATAATTAATTAAATGCCTTTTATGAATTATAAAATATTATACTATTTTATATATGTGTGAGAATTAATGTGGCAGTAGTATATTTATTTCAACTAATTAAGGAACTAGTTATGTAATTTATTTTAAACTAAAAAGTGTAACTAAAATAAAATAAAAAAGAATGAATAAAAGAAGAGAAAATAATAACAAAAGCTAAAGAAAAGAAATGAGAAAAAAATCTACACCCGGCCGAGCTGGCCGGCACACCCCGACCGAGGCGCACCACCATAACCCCCTACTCCCCCACCGAACCCTGGCGAACACCCCCACTACCCCACTCTCCCGATCTCTCTGCCACCCGTCTGCGCCCCCCCCCCCCCGCCCGCGTCCCCTCCCCCCCCACGCGTCACGCTGCCCCGTGCGATTCGGCTTGGCCTGCATCTCCGTGCCACGGCCTCGACCCGCTGCAGCTCGCCATAGCCAGTGCCCCGCCGCCTTCCTCCGAACAGGCAGCCGTGCCCGAATTGCACCCCTGCTCGCCGCCGCCCGGTTCCACCCCGCAGTGCCCCTCGCCGCAGCCCCGGCTGGCTGCGCCCGGGGACAGCGCCCCGGCTCGCCCCAGCGGGTGCCCATGGTCGTGCCCGTTAGCCTCGCCCGTGGTCAGATGGGCCACTGCCAAGGGGGCCCCATGCCCTTGTTTATTAAATAAGGAAAAGAAAAAATAATTAAAACTAATAATTAATTAGTGAATTAAATGATTATTTTATTTAAACTAATTAAATTTAATTAAACTAATTATCTAATTAAGCTAATAATATGTTAATTAGGTTAAACATTCTGTGACAGATAGGACCCACACGTCAGTTTGGCCAGGTCAACAGACTTTGACTGCTGACCTCATGATGATGTTATAATTCTGTTTTTCAATTAAATTAAATCTGTTAATCCTGAAAATGAATTAAAACTTTAAAAATTAATATAATATAAACCGTATCTCAGATGAAAAATACTTTTTACATGAAAGTTGCACACAAAAACGGGACGATCCTGAATACGGCCCCGAGACTATTGGTGGACCCCCCCCCCATTCGACTACGGTGTTGACGACCCGTCCTTCTCTACAGAGCTTCCTGGCAAGCAAAACCTCCTTAATCGTCCTGATACCGCATACTCCTTCTCTCTATTGCTTGCATTAGAGTAGTGTAGCTGTTGCTGCTTATCGGTTGATCCTATATTGCTGCATAGCTTGGCTTTGCTATTAATGTTGATACTTTGCCCGCAATCCTAAATGCTAGTATTTCCATCAATGGCCCTACATCTTGTCCGTCTGCCATGCTATACTATCGGGCAGTGATCACATCGGGTGTTGATCACAGGTGTATACACACATACATATTATACTTGATATTGTGACTAAAGTCAGGTCGGGTCGTAGAGTACCCGCGAGTGATTCACGAATGTGGGGGCTGAAGGAACAGGTGGTTCCATCCAGGTAGTGGTGGACCTAGGTTCCCGATGCCCCCCCCCCCTGAGTGATACGTTGTGGCTGAGCGACATGGTATTTGATCTGAGTTCAAAATAACACGCTTAATGAGATTTGGATATTTGATCTGAGTTGGTCTTTTGTCCTATATGCACTAACCAACTACGCGGGGACAATTATGGACACTCAGCGTCGTAGTATCAGCCGAAGCTTTCCAAACGTCAGCTACTGAGCAGCGCGCGCCTGGGTGGTCCGCGTAAAGCCACCACCTTATAGTGTGGGTTGCCAGGACTGATCCCGGCCACCTACGCAATGTGCAGGAGTGCAACAGGCGATGGGCCCAAGAACCATGCATCACTGAGGATGTAGACCGGCGTGCTGGCCTCTCTGTTGAGCCTAGGTAGGGCTGCGACGTGTTGATCTTTCGAGGCCAGGCATGACCCAGGAAAGTGTGTCCGGCCAGAGTGATCGAGCGTGTTGGGCAATGTGGTGGACCCCTGCAGAGAAGATTTATCTATTCGAATAGCCGTGTCCATGGTAACAGGACGCTTGGAGTTGTATTCCGACCTCTAACAACTAGAACCGGGTACTTAATAAAACACACCCCTTTCATTGATACTTGATACTATACTTGCTACTCTCTTCCACTGCTTCAAGATGGAGGCCGCCGGAAGCGTAGTCTTCGATAGGACTAGCTTTCCCCCTCTTATTCTGGCATTCTGTAGTATAGTCCACAGATACTACCCCTTTCATTGATACCGATGCATTTGTAGTGTACATCTGATGTAAGTCATGCGAGTACTTTGGATGAGTACTCATGGTTGCTTTGCTACCTCTTTTCCCCCTATACCCGGTTGTTGCGACCAGATGACGGACCCCAGGAGCCAAACACCACCGACGACGACTACCACTACACCGACGGTGTCTTCTACTACGTGAAGACCGGCATCGACCATGAGTAGTTTAGGAGGATCCCAGGCAGGAGGCCTGCGCCTCTTCAATATGTATCCCCATTTTTGCTAGCCATCTTATGGCACCTTGTTTAACTTAAGTCTATACTTAGATATTGTTGCTTCCATTGACTCATTTGTATTTGAGAATTTGTACTTGAGGCCTCAAGGCCCTAACTTGTAATATGAGGCTTCTATGTCTTTTTTTGTATTTAGAGTTGTGTTGTGATATCTTTCCGTGGGTCCCTGATCTTGATCTTACACATTTGCGTGTATCGGTGTATGATTAGTGTACGATCTGAACAGAGTAGCAATCAATGACGATGACCAAGGTTATGATATGACCTAGAAAACTCTCGGTGACGCACATTGAGCATAGTAGCTAGAATGAATTTGGAATGCACGTGCGTCGTTAAGTACCCATCTACAAAAACCTGATGAACATTCTACAAACATTAGCTCCCTTTTCCATAAAATCCTTTGTCATGCACGATAAAGTTTTCAAGTACAGGAAACCAAGTGAACATATAAATTAAATTAAATTTGTCTTTTCAAAATATCTGCTCTTTCAGATAAATAAGAATAGTACCTATGAATCTCGGGTGATTCAAACTGTGATGGTCATAACCGATTGTATATATACTAGATTGGATTGAAACCGACATATGTGCGTGCACAGTCTTGAGTATCGGTGGTTCCATGGGCATGTGTTGTCGATGCGCATATGCATGGCGAAAACCTCGGGTCCATGTAGATGGATGCGTTGGTGTTCCTCATTCGGATCCAAACATCCTCATGTGTTGCCTTAGTCACGTCCTACCGTGCAAGTTTGTTTGAAATGGATCACATTTTGTGCTTTTTTCACTAGAATTTGAGGGGCGTTGAATTACTTGTGGCATAAGAAGAATCTGTCTAATGGATTTTTGGAAACTGGGATTGATCTAATCAACGGAACCGGTCTAATCTTTGGCGGATTGGGTGTAGTCGAAATTGATGGTAGGACTCGTTGGACTAGCCACTCTAATGCTCTTATGAAGTAATTTCTAATTGTATTTGATCATTACTGCATACTGTTAGTATGTATGCATGATACGTCTCCGACGTATCTATAATTTTTTATTGTTCCATGCTATTATATTATCTGTTTTGGATGTTTATGGGCTTTATTATTCACTTTTATATTATTTTTGGGACTAACCTATTAATCCAGAGCCTAGTGCCGGTTTCTGTTTTTTCCTTGTTTTAAAGTATCTCAGAAAAGGAAAATCAAACGGAGTCCAATTGACGTGAAACTTTACGGAACTTATTTTTGGACCAGAAGAAGCCCACGGAGTATCGGAGATAGACCAAGAGAGTCCCGGGCTGCCCACGAGAGTGGGGGCGCGCCCACCCCCCTGGGCGCGCCCCCCTGCCTCGTGGCCAGCCCGGAGATCCACCGACGTACTTCTTCCTCCTATATATACCCATATACCCTAAAAACTTCGAAGAACAATAGATCAGGAGTTCCGCCGCCAGAAGTCTCCGTAGCCACCGAAAACCAATCTAGACCCGTTTTGGCACCCTGCCGGAGGGGGAATCCCTCTCCGGTGGCCATCTTCATCATCCCGGTGCTCTCCATGACGAGGAGGGAGTAGTTCTCCCTCGGGGCTGAGGGTATGTACCTGTTGGGGAACGTAGCAGAAATTCAAAATTTTCCTACGTATCACCAAGATCTATCTATGGAGAAATCAGCAACGAGGGGAAGGAGAGTGCATCTACATACCCTTGTAGATCGTTAAGCGGAAGCGTTCAAGTGAACGGGGTTGATGGAGTCGTACTCGTCGTGATTCAAATCACCGATGATCAAGTGCAGAACGGACGGCACCTCCGCGTTCAACACACGTACGGAAGGGAGACGTCTCCCATGCCTTGATCTAGCAAGGAGGAGGGAGAGGTTGATGGAGATCCAGCAGCACGACGGCGTGGTGGAAGTAGCGGGATTCCAACAGGGCTTCGCTAAGCGCTGCGGGAGGAGGAAGATGTGTCACGGGAGGGAGAGGGAGGCGCCAGGCCTTAGATTGGTTTGCTCCCCCTTTTTCCCCACTATATATAGGGCCAAGGGAGAGGGGGAGGCGCAGCCCTTGCCCCTTCCTCCAAGGAAGGGTGCGGCCAAGGGTGGGGAGGAGTCCATCCTCCCCAAGGCACCTCGGAGGTGCCTTCCCCTTGTAGGACTCTCCCCCTTTTTTTCTCTCTTGGCGCATGGGCCTCTTGGGGCTGGTGCCCTTGGCCCATATAGGCCAAGGCACACCCCCTACAGCCCATGTGGCCCCCCGGGGCAGGTGGCCCCACCCGGTGGGCCCCCGGAACCCTTCCGGTGGTCCCGGTACAATACCAATGACCCCGAAACTTGTCCCGATGGCCGAAATAGCACTTCCTATATATAATTCTTTACCTCCGGACCATTCCGGAACTCCTCGTGACGTCCGGGATCTCATCCGGGACTCCGAACAACATTCGGGTTACCGCATACTAATATCTCTACAACCCTAGCGTCACCGAACCTTAAGTGTGTAGACCCTACGGGTTCGGGAGACATGCAGACATGACCGAGACGTTCTCCGGTCAATAACCAACAGCGGGATCTGGATACCCATGATGGCTCCCACATGTTCCACGATGATCTCATCGGATGAACCACGATGCCAAGGACTTAATCAATCCCGTATACAATTCCCTTTGTCTATCGGTATGTTACTTGCCCGAGATTCGATCGTCGGTATACCGATACCTAGTTCAATCTCGTTACCGGCAAGTCTCTTTACTCGTTCCGTAACACATCATCCCGTGATCAACTCCTTGGTCACATTGCGCATATGATGATGTCCTACCGAGTGGGCCCAGAGATACCTCTCCGCTTACACGGAGTGACAAATCCCAGTCTCGATTCGTGCCAACCCAACAGACACTTTCAGAGATACCTGTAATGCACCTTTATAGTCACCCAGTTACGTTGTGACGTTTGATACACCCAAAGCATTCCTACGATATCCGGGAGTTGCACAATCTCATGGTCTAAGGAAATGATACTTGACATTAGAAAAGCTTTAGCATACGAACTATACGATCTTTGTGCTAGGCTTAGGATTAGGTCTTGTCCATCACATCATTCTCCTAATGATGTGATCCCGTTATCAACGACATCCAATGTCCATGGTTAGGAAACTGTAACCATCTATTGATCAACGAGCTAGTCAACTAGAGGCTTACCAGGGACATGGTGTTGTCTATGTATCCACACATGTATCTGAGTTTCCTATCAATACAATTATAGCATGGATAATAAACGATTATCGTGAACAAGGAAATATAATAATAACCAATTTATTATTGCCTCTAGGGCATATTTCCAACAGTCTCCCACTTGCACTAGAGTCAATAATCTAGTTCACATCGCCATGTGATTAACACTCACGGGTCACATCGCCATGTGACTAACACCCAAGAGTTTACTAGAGTCAGTAGTCTAGTTCACATCACTATGTGATTAACACTCAATGAGTTTTAGGTTTGATCATGTTGCTTGTGAGAGAGGTTTTAGTCAACTGGTCCGAACCTTTCAGATCCGTGTGTGCTTTACAAATCTCTATGTCATCTCCTAGATGTAGCTACCACGTTCTATTTGGAGCTACTCCAAATAACTATTCTACTTGGAGCTATTCTAAATTGTTGCTCCATTATATGTATCCGGTATCTCTACTCAGAGCTATCCGGATAGGTGTTAAGCTTGCATCGACGTAACCTTTTACGACGAACTCTTTTACCACCTCCATAATCGAGAAAATTCCTTAGTCCACTAGTTACTAAGGATAACTTTGACCGCTGTCCTGTGATCCATACTTGGATCATTCTTGTACCCCTTGACTGACTCATGGCAAGGCACACTTCAGGTGCGGTACACAGCATAGCATACTATAGAGCCTATGTCTTAAGCATAGGGGACGACCTTCGTCCTTTCTCTCTATTCTGCCGTGGTCGAGCTTTAAGTCTTAACTTCATACCTTACAACTCAGGCAAGAACTCCTTCTTTGACTGATCCATCTTGAACACCTTCAAGATCATGTCAAGGTATGTGCTCATTTGAAAGTACCATTAAGCATTTTGATCTATCCTTATAGATCTTGATGCTCAATGTTCAAGTAGCTTAATCCAGGTTTTACATTGAAAAACACTTTCCAAATAACTCTACATGCTTTCCAGAAATTCTACGTCATTTCCGATCAACAACATATATTCATCAGAAATTCTATAGTGCTCCCACTCACTTCTTTGGAAATACAAGTTTCTCATAAACTTTGTATAAACCCAAAATCTTTGATCATCTCATCAAAGCATACATTCCAACTCCGAGATGCTTACTCCAGTCCTTAGAAGGATTGCTGGAGCTTTGCATACTTATTAGCATCTTTCAGGATTGACAAAACCTTCCGGTTGTATCACATACAACCTTTCCTCAAGAAAATCGTCGAGGAAACAATGTTTTGACATCCTATCTGCAAGATTTCATAAATAATGCAGTAATTGCTAATATAATTCCAACAGACTCTTAGCATCGCTACGAGTGAGAAAATCTCACCGTAGTCAACTCCTTGAACTTGTCGGAAAACATCTTAACGACAAGTCGAGCTTTCTTAACGGTGATACTTACCATCATTGTCCGTCTTCCTTTTAAAATCCATCTACACTCAACAGCCTTACGACCATCGAGCTGTTCTGCCAAAGTCTACACTTTGTTTTCATACATGGATCCTCTCTCGGATTTTATGGTCTTGAGCCATTTATCGGAATCCGGGCCCACCATCGCTTCTCCATAGCTCGTAGGTTCATTCTTGTCTAGCAACAGGACTTCCAAGACAGGATTAAGTACCACTCTGAAGTAGTACACATCCTTGTCATCCCACGAGGTTTGGGAGTGACTTGATCCAAAGTCTCATGATCAATATCATAAGCTTCCACTTCAATTGGTGTAGGTGCCACAGGAACAACTCTTTGTGTCCTGCTATACACTAGTTGAAGTGACGGTTCAATAACCTTATCAAGTCTCCACCATCCTCCCACTCAATTCTTTCGAGAGAAACTTTTCCTCGAGAAAGGACCCGATTCTAGAAACAATCCCTTATTGCTTTCGAATCTGAGATAGGAGGTATACCCAACTGTTTTGGGTGTCCTATGAAGATGTATTTATCCGCTTTGGGTTCGAGCTTATCAGCCTGAAACTTTTTCACATAAGCGTCGCAGCCCCAAACTTTTAAGAAATGACAGCTTAGGTTTCTCTAAACCATAGTTCATACGGTGTCATCTCATCGGAATTACGTGGTGCTCTATTTAAAGTGAATGTGCTTGTCTCTAATGCTTAACCCATAAACTATTGTGGTAATTCGATAAGAGACATCATGGTATGCATCATATCCAATAGGGTGCAGTTATGATGTTCGGACACACCATCACACTATGGTGTTCCAGGCTGTATTAGTTGTGAAACGATTTCCACAATGTCTTAATTTTGTGCCAAACTCGTAATTCAGATATTCATCTCTATGATCATATCATAGATATTTTATCCTCTTGTCACGACGATCTTTCAACTTCACCCTGAAATTACTTGAACCTTTCAATAATTCAGACTCGTGATTCATCAAGTAAATGCACTCAACATCTACTCAAATCATCTGTGAAGAAAGAACATAACGATATCCACTACATGCCTCAGCGCTCATTGGGCTGCACACATCAAAATGTATTTCTTCCAACAAGTTGCTTTCTAGTTCCATTTTACTGAAACCGAGGCTTTCAGTCATCTTGCCCATGTGGTATGATTTGCATGTCTCAAGTGATTCAAAATCAAGTGAGTCCAAACGATCCATCTGTATAGAGTTTCTTCATGCATATCTACCAACAAACATGGTTCGCATGTCTCAAACTTTTTAAAACGAGTGAGTCCAAAGATCCATCAACATGGAGCTTCTTCATGCGTTTTATACCGATATGACTTACGTGGCTGTGCCACAAGTAGGTGGTACTATCATTACTATCTTATATCTTTTGGCATGAACATGTGTATCACTACGATCGAGATTCAATGAACCATTCATTTTAGGTGTAAGACCATTGAAGGTATTATTCAAATAAATAGAGTAACCATTATTCTCCTTAAATGAATAACCGTATTGCGATAGACATAATCCAATCATGTCTATGCTCAACGCAAACACCAATCTCGATGGTAGAGGGAGCTTACGATGCTTGATCATATCAACATTGGAAACACTTCCAACACACATCGTCAGCTCACCTTTAGCTAGTCCCCGTTTATTCCGTAGCTTTTATTTCGAGTTACTAACACTTAGCAACCGAACCGGTATCTAATACCCTGGTGCTACTAGGAGTACTAGTAAAGTACACATTAACATAATGTATATCCAATATACTTCTATCGACCTTTCCAGCCTTCTAATCTACCAAGTATCTAGGGTAATTCTGCTCCAGTGGTTGTTCCCCTTTTTACAGAAGCACTCAGTCTCGGGTTTGGGTTCAACCTTGGGTTTCTTCACTAGAGCAGCAGCTGAATTGCCGTTTCACGAAGTATCCCTTCTTGCCCTTGCCCTTCTTGAAACTAGCGGTTTCACAAACCATCAACAATTGATGCTCCTTCTTGATTTCTACTTTTGTGGTGTCTAACATCGCGAATATCTCAAGGATCATCATATATGTCCCTGATATATTATAGTTCATCACGAAGCTCTAGAAGCTTGGTGGTAATGACTTCGGAGATCCATCACTATTTCATCTGGAAGATCAACTCCCACTTGATTCAAGCGATTTTTGTACTCAGACAATCTGAGCACTAGCTCAACAATTGAGCTTTTCTCCTTAGTTTGCAGGCTAAGAAAATCGTCGGAGGTCTTATACCTCTTGACGTGGGCAATAGCCTGAAATCCCAATTTCAGCCCTCAAAACATCTTATATGTTTCGCGACGTTTCAAAAACGTCTTCGGTGCCTCAACTCTAAACCGTTTAACTGAACTATCACGTAGTTATCAAAACGTGTATGTCAGATGTTCACAACATCCACAGACAACGTTCGAGGTTCAGCACACTGAGCGGTGCATTAAGGACATAAGCCTTCTAAGAAGCATTGAGGACAATCCTCAGTTTACGGACCTAGTCCGCATAATTGCTACTATCAACTTTCAACTAATTTTTCTCTAGGAACATATCTAAACAGTAGAACTATAGCGTAAGCTATGACATAATTTGCAAAAATCCTTTTTGACTATGTTCAGGATAATTAAGTTCATCTTATGAACTCCCACTTAGATAGACATCCCTCTAGTCATCTAAGTGATTACATGATCCGAGTGAGCTAGGCCGTGTCCGATCAACACGTGAGACGGACTAGTCAACGTCAGTGAACATCTTCATGTTGATCGTATCTTCTATACGCCTCATGCTCGACCTTTCGGTCTCTGTGTTCCGAGGCCATGTCTTCACATGCTAGGATCGTCAAGTTAACCCTAAGTGTATTTGCTGTGTAAAACTGTCTTACACCCGTTGTATGTGAACGTAAGGATCTATCACACCCGATCATCACGTGGTGCTTCGAAACGACGAACTGTAGCAACGGTGCACAGTTAGGGGAGAACACTTCTTGAAATTTTAATGAGGGATCATCTTATTTACTACCTTCGATCTAAGCAAATAAGATGTATAAACATGATAAACATCATATGCAATCAAATAGTGACATGATATGGCCAATATCATATAGCTCCTTTGATCTCCATCTTGGGGCTCCATGATCATCTTGTCACCGGCATGACACCATGATCTCCATCATCATGATCTCCATCATCGTGTCTTCTTGAAGTTGTCTCGTCATCGACATGCAAGTCGTGATTCCCTTGACAAGAACATGATCAATCTCATACATCACATATATCATTCATCACATCCTTTGGCCATATCACATCACATAGCATACCCTGCAAAAACAAGTTAGACGTCCTCTAATTGTTGTTGCATGTTTTACGTGGCTGCTATGGGTTTCTAGCAAGAACGTTTCTTACCTACGCAAAACCACAACGTGATATGCCAATTGCTATTTACCCTTCATAAGGACCCTGTTCATCGAATCCGATCCGACTAAAGTGGGAGAGACAGACACCCGCCAGCCACCTTATGCAACTAGTGCATGTTTGTCGGTGGAACCGGTCTCACGTAAGAGTACGTGTAAGGTTGGTCCGGGCCGCTTCATCCCACGATGCCGCCGAATCAAGATAAGACTAGTAACGGCAAGCATATTGAACAAAATCAACGCCCACAACTTCTTTGTGTTCTACTCGTGCATAGAATCTACGCAATAGACCTAGCTCATGATGCCACTGTTGGGGAACGTAGCAGAAATTCAAAATTTTCCTACGTATCACCAAGATCTATCTATGGATAAACCAGCAACAAGGGGAAGGAGAGTGCATCTACATACCCTTGTAGATCGTTAAGCGGAAGCGTTCAAGTGAACGGGGTTGATGGAGTCGTACTCGTCGTGATTCAAATCACCGATGATCAAGTGCAGAACGGACGGCACCTCCGCGTTCAACACACGTACGGAAGGGAGACGTCTCCCATGCCTTGATCCAGCAAGGAGGAGGGAGAGGTTGATGGAGATCCAGCAGCATGACGGCGTGGTGGAAGTAGCGGGATTCCAACAGGGCTTCGCTAAGCGCTGCGGGAGGAGGAAGATGTGTCACGGGAGGGAGAGGGAGGCGCCAGGCCTTAGATTGGTTTGCTCCTCCTTTTTCCCCACTATATATAGGGCCAAGGGAGAGGGGGAGGCGCAGCCCTTGCCCCTTCCTCCAAGGAAGGGTGCGGCCAAGGGTGGGGAGGAGTCCATCCTCCCCAAGGCACCTCGGAGGTGCCTTCCCCTTGTAGGACTCTCCCCCTTTTTTTCTCTCTTGGCGCATGGGCCTCTTGGGGCTGGTGCCCTTGGCCCATATAGGCCAAGGCACACCCCCTACAGCCCTGGTGGCCCCCCGGGGCAGGTGGCCCCACCCGGTGGGCCCCCGGGACCCTTCCGGTGGTCCCGGTACAATACCGATGACCCCGAAACTTGTCCCGATGGCCGAAATAGCACTTCCTATATATAATTCTTTACCTCCGGACCATTCCGGAACTCCTCGTGACGTCCGGGATCTCATCCGGGACTCCGAACAACATTCGGGTTACCGCATACTAATATCTCTACAACCCTACCGTCACCGAACCTTAAGTGTGTAGACCCTACGGGTTCGGGAGACATGCAGACATGACTGAGACGTTCTCCGGTCAATAACCAACAGCGGGATCTGGATACCCATGATGGCTCCCACATGTTCCACGATGATCTCATCGGATGAACCACGATGTCAAGGACTTAATCAATCCCGTATACAATTCCCTTTGTCTATCGGTATGTTACTTGCCCGAGATTCGATCGTCGGTATACCGATACCTAGTTCAATCTCGTTACCGGCAAGTCTCTTTACTCGTTCCGTAACACATCATCCCGTGATCAACTCCTTGGTCACATTGCGCATATGATGATGTCCTACCGAGTGGGCCCAGAGATACCTCTCCGCTTACACGGAGTGACAAATCCCAGTCTCGATTCGTGCCAACCCAACAGACACTTTCAGAGATACCTGTAATGCACCTTTATAGTCACCCAGTTACGTTGTGACATTTGATACACCCAAAGCATTCCTACGATATCCGGGAGTTGCACAATCTCATGGTCTAAGGAAATGATACTTGACATTAGAAAAGCTTTAGCATACGAACTATACGATCTTTGTGCTAGGCTTAGGATTAGGTCTTGTCCATCACATCATTCTCCTAATGATGTGATCCCGTTATCAACGACATCCAATGTCCATGGTTAGGAAACTGTAACCATCTATTGATCAACGAGCTAGTCAACTAGAGGCTTACCAGGGACATGGTGTTGTCTATGTATCCACACATGTATCTGAGTTTCCTATCAATACAATTATAGCATGGATAATAAACGATTATCATGAACAAGGAAATATAATAATAACCAATTTATTATTGCCTCTAGGGCATATTTCCAACAGTACGATCTCTCTCTCTCTCTCTCGTGTTCTTGAGGTGATACGATCTTGATGTATTGCGAGCTTTGCTATTATAGTTGGATCTTATGATGTTTCTCCCCCTCTACTCTCTTGTAATGGATTGAGATTTCCCTTTGAAGTTATCTTATCGGATTGAATCTTTAAGGATTTGAGAACACTTGATGTATGTCTTGCATGGGATACCCGTCGTGACAATGGGGTATTCTATTGATCCACTTGATGTATGTTTTGGTGATCAACTTGCGGGTTCCGCCCATGAACCTATGCATAGGGGTTGGCACACGTTTTCGGCTTGACTCTCCGGTAGAATCTTTGGGGCACTCTTTGAAGTACTTTGTGTTGGTTTGAATAGATGAATCTGAGATTGTGTGATGCATATCGTATTATTATACCCACGGATACTTGAGGTGACATTGGAGTATCTAGGTGACATTAGGGTTTTGGTTGATTTGTGTCTTAAGGTGTTATTCTAGTACGAACTCTAGGATAGATTGAACAGAAAGAATAGCTTCGTGTTATTTTACTACGGACTCTTGAATAGATTGATCAGAAAGGATAACTTTGAGGTGGTTTCGTCCCCTACCATAATATCTTCGTTTGTTCTCCGCTATTAGCGACTTTGGAGTGACTCTTTGTTGCATGTTGAGGGATATTTATATGATCCAATTATTTTATTATTGTTGAGAGGACTTGCACTAGTGAAAGTACGAACCCTAGGCCTTGTTTCCTAGCATTGCAATACCGTTTGTGCTCACTTTTATCATTAGTTACCTTGCTGTTTTTATATTTTCAGATTATAAAAACCTTTATCTACCATCCATATACCACTTGTATCACCATCTCTTCGCCGAACTAGTACACCTATACAATTTACCATTTTATTGGGTGTGTTGGGGACACAAGAGACTCTTTGTTATTTCGTTGCAGGGTTGCTTGAGAGAGACCATCTTCATCCTACGCCACATACGGATTTATAAACCTTAGGTCATCCACTTGAGGGAAATTTGCTACTGTCCTACAAACCTCTGCACTTGGAGGTCCAACAACGTCTACAAGAAGAAGGTTGTGTAGTAGACATCAATTCATCACTTTGATTTTGCATGAAGCAACTTTATGTTCAAGAGTCTATCCTGCCTCAATTTTTGTTTGTTCTCCACCGCTGATTAAAACCATTCTTTTTAAGAGACAAGTCGTGCTGCTTGACTTTATTAATAAAGAAACCATCAACAATGCCAAATAACATTCACCATACAGATATGAAAGATATTGGAGTCAAGCACTCAAATGACCACACCAGTCGAGAGACGCAAAATAAA
This sequence comes from Triticum urartu, assembly GCF_056163025.1. Classification (NCBI taxonomy): domain Eukaryota; kingdom Viridiplantae; phylum Streptophyta; class Magnoliopsida; order Poales; family Poaceae; genus Triticum; species Triticum urartu. The sequence continues at coordinate 8,647,910 of NC_141878.1, read as the reverse complement.
AAGATAGGGAAACTAGCCAACTAGGCCAACCGAATAGGCCAACATAAAGAAAAGGAGTACTACAAGGGTGGAGGCAGGTCGGCGGTGAAGATCGAGGTAGTACTTGCAACCTTTGTGCTTAGTGCATCAGTGGTATCGACGTCGGCACCCTTAGTGAGTGGCTTCAATTCCATAGCTACAAAGATCCAATTAATTTGAACAGGCAATCAGCTGGTCTATTAGGGTATAATTTTTAATGGTGAACTTGTTACGTGTGGTTCAAAGGGGCCAACATTGAGCATAAAAAGCAATCTAGAAAACAGGGAGAGTTTTGCTATGCAGGTTAGGCACAAAAGTAAAGATATCAGTGAAGTTGTTACCATCCCGTTGACATTCAACCACAACTAAACACAACTCCAAAAACACTAGCTACCACACATTGAAACTAGATCTCCTATGTATCTTCCTTTGCTCCAGACATTCAGCCACAACTAAATGCAACTCCAAAAAAACTAGCTAGCACACATTGAAACCAGATCTGCTATGTATCTTCCTTTGCTCCACAAAGTGACAAGCCACATTAGTTGTTCCATTATGCTTAAGTATCTGATCACTTGCCAACTTTCAGTGAACAAACATGGTTGTTGAGTTGTGAAACCCCTTGGACGTTTTCTTTTTGAAATTATCCTTTTTGCACTTAACTAAAAGGTAAATTTTAGTTGAGTAGTAGGACATCTAAAAAAATGGACAGAGATATGGCAATTTACGGGTGTCCAGTTTTATTAGTTGGTTAATGTTTGCATATCTACTGAGTTCATAGAAAAAAAAGGGACAAGTTTTCTACTTAAGAACTTAGTAGAACATAGAAAATCAACCATTACTTTGGTTGTGTCAACGCTGATTAGCAGAACTCAGATATCCATTCTTTGAATTTGATATATTCTTGAGGGTTTCTTGATCTTGCACGAGACTCTAAATTCAACGCAAGTAGGAAAGGAAAGTGGATTGGTGTGTAACATGAAATTTGAGAATGCATATGATAAATGATCATTTGTGCATCCAATCTTATAGATGAAAGGAATCCCTAGGTTATGGACAGTATAAGAGAAGGGAAGGTGGGTGTTAAAGTGAGTCATGTACTTGGATCTTACTTCAAAACTCATCGACATCAAGATGAGCAGGGACACCAAGATAGTGCATTAGTTCATCCAGTACGTCCAAATTTTCATCTCCTATGTCTCCACCAGCAACTTCCATACCTGCAGTAAAAGAAGTCCAATAAACCACCGGTAAAGTTGAATTTGATAGTATATATGCCATACCTGCAAAGTGTTATATATCTTATGATTGATGTAATGTAACTTTCTGCTGGGAAGGGGGGGGGGGTAGGATGTTATCTTTTGCGACAAAGATAAAAATGTGTAAATGATGCTACATATATCATCGAGTAAAAGGAACAAGGATAATAATCATTGCCAACTTATAAAGGACATTTTGTGGCAACTTCCATGTTCAAATAAATTTATTTAATCAGCAATTGTTCATAAATATTTAGTCAATATTTGAGAACACTCGGGACACTACTGCTAGATTCCACTTGTTACCAACCTCTTGATGAAAATACAGTACAAACACATAACCATAAAATCACTGGACTGAAAAATTAACAAGCAACTCAATTTATTCTTCTATATCCTAGTCATCCTTAATCACTTGAACAATATTACAACAGCCATGAACTAAAAGTAATAGTAATGAATCCAAGCAAAAGAAACTAATTGGACTTTCTTCGCTTGTGTAATGTAGATAGAGCGGTATTACCTAGTGTATGGCAATTTGCGTATGAATGATAGGTAAGGTAACATATGTCCCTACTTTTAGTAATATGTTTGATTAGCATCAAGTCAAACGGTAGCATGAGGAAGCTAATCATCGTAGACAGACCAATCAGATATGTGTCCTCATCATACCCCACGAAAACTACACTTTCACCATCACTACGCATTCCCCGCTAAATAATCCCTCAAGTGGAATGGTTTTCTACAACAACACCCATCCAACAACACCATCATGGTTAAATATCCTGTCCCATATTTATATGGCTAGTTCGGACAAAACACCAACGCTAAGTCTACCATCCTCCATCCGCAAGGCCTGAAAGCACAAGTTCTTCAAACATGGTCGTATCTCAGCTTCTCGATCACACAAAGGTCTGACTTTTGAAGTCAAACACAAGCACATCACATCACAAAATTTACGAGCAAACTGCATTCCCCACAATGATGATGGACCTTACCAAGAAATTGCATTTGATATCACCATTGAGCATATATTTACCCAAATACCAGACGTTGGTCATAGAGAGAACCAAATGGATGTGTGTATCCACCGAAACGAATTTGGTGGGATCTAGTGCACATATCCATCTTCGACATCATCATGCAAGGGTGTTGTATAACACCGATGGGAATGTCCCGCTGGCTATTGGCCAGTAAAAGGATCACACATGACTATCTCACAATCCCGACCATTCTTTAGGACTGCAAGACCATGGAGGCAACATATGAAGTTTGAGTGTTCATTGTCAAGTTAGGTTACAAGGAGTGGGAAACACCTGTTTTGTGTGATACAACCCTTTGAAAAAGCCAAGTAGAGGGATTTCCAGGTGGTGCATGTGAAAGTGGGGGATGAATTTTGGTCTTAGAGGATGTTGTGCCCACGCGGACAAACAAGGGTGGCATGTGGGTGATGGTTGGGTAGATAGGTGGAGGATGATCTCGTGGAGGAAGAAGTCCTCCCCATCCAGTGGGGGTGCTAGTGCCGACAAAAGAGGGGGCAAAAACAGAAATCCCCTTAGCCGAGCTGAGCTAAGGCTCCTAAAATGCACAGAGAACAAGAGAATCATCAAACTGAAATTGGAAAAGCAGCAGGAGACATAAGATAAGCAACAAAATTAGGGGTGTTCATAGCCGGCTTCTCCCAATGTCCGGTCAAAGGGCTGCCGAGGGGTTAGGATCAGGTTGGTACAGTGCCCAACGGGATGGTTGTGCTAGAGTCTGCAACATAACTTAGCAGAGGAGATAACTTGCACTTGTTCAATTTCGGTAGTGCAAATTTCATGGCAGAAAATAACAACTAACATGGATGTTGTCGATCTCTCTTCAGATATCCATGTCAATTGTAATAACCATTGGCTATTAGTTGTATGTAATTTAGCTAGTTATTGCTATAATTGAGCAACGAGATTATGCTTCAAATAATGATGTTTATAGATTAGTTACATCCCATCCTTCCTTCAAAAAGACATCTCACAATAGCTCTATATGATTAACTCAAGTGTCTGGCTAGGGAGAGAAAAGTTGATGCTTCAAATATATTAATTGATTGTAGAGACAACCTACTTATCTGTACCAGGTGTGTTGTACAATGATTAGTTTGTATTTTATTGCTCAGTGAGTGGTGATCCATAACCATCACATGTGGTGTCCTGTCTTAGTTGTACTAACTAATGCCAGTACATCGGTTTGAAATATTTTCCAAACTTTGCCGGTTGACCTACTTAAGCATCTAATGGCTCACTACGCATGTTGCCTAGAAGAATTACTGCATGTGTTTCCATAAAAAAAATTAGTGCACTGAAGAATTACTGCGTGTGTTTCCAGATGTATCAATCGAATTGCCATTCCAGATATCTGCTGGTTTCGCTATATTATTTTTGTCAAATTGTTGCCAGTTATGAATTATTGGAAACCTCCCCATGACCCCATGGTTACTACTGGATAAATGCATGTACAAATCAGTTGGCAATGAAACGATGGTTAGCATGTAGCAATGGGTAGACAATGAAGTAACAGCCATGTTCCTGGTCTAGCTTTAATGTAGCCTATTTTTGAGCTATGAAGTTACATCACCATATAATGACCACACCGAAAGAAATAAATAACTCAACATGCTCTTATGTATATAGTCAATCCATTATCAGATGAACGATAGGACAACAAACACGTACCAAAAGTAACTGTTACAAATACAAGAAAAATAACCTAGTTGGACTTTTTTGCTAGTGTAACATGGATTGGGAGGCATTACCTGGAACATAGAAATTTGCGTACGGAAAGGTAAATCCATCTCCTTTTCTTTGCTGAATATGTTTGATCTCCATGGTGTCAACTTGCAGCATGAAGTCATCTCTCAACACAGACAGAACAATCATATTTGTCTCCTCAGCATACCCTGTTATGTGCACCCTTTTCCTCTCACTAAACATTCCTTGTGGAAAGACCTCCTGCAATTGAATAGCTTTTTGCAGAACCACCCAGCCGGTGACGCCATAAAAATTTGATTTCCTCTCCCATAATTGAATGGTCAGTTCTGACAAATATGCGAGGCCAAGACCAGAATCCTCTGTTCTTAAGAGCTGAATAGATCCGGAGGTGTACTTGATTCCCAACGGCTTGTTCATCACACGAAGGCTCTGGCTCTGAAGACAAAATGCCAGAACGTCACCTCCAGAAAGGAACCAACAAAGTGCATTCCCAGTAAGAACGCCAGGCCTCATGCTATAATTATAAATCTGATTTGTAACCTCCGTGAAGACAGTGTCTCCCCATACACCGGTTGCTGATTCATAGAGGCAAGCAAATGCCTGCGTGCATCTGACGACCCAGATTGCGACCAATTTGAACGGGCTCGAGAAGCAATCCCCGTGTACGTGCCCATCTTCGGCATCAGCGCACAACAGTTCGGCATGCCAGTACATCACTTTGTTGTCGTCAAGCCCCGGTGGAAAGGCCACGCGGTGTTGTTGGCCGCTGAGGGGATCCCACACGATAATCTCGCGGAGGTGCAAGTTGGTCAGGACGGCGAGGCCATGGCGGCAACCGAGAAAGTGCTGGCTGGCATAGAATCTATTCTTGGGCAAGGAGAAGCGCTCGGCAGGGATGCGATCAGGTGGGCCGAGGGCGGGTTTGAAGACGGTGGGAAAGCCCGTTTCTGAGAAGAAGAAACCAAGAAGCGCGGGTTTCCGGTGGTGTCTACGGAAGCGTTTGATGAACTTGGGGTCGGAGAGGATGCAATGCCAGCGCGGGCAGACGAGGGAAGCACGGGGGAGAGAGGATGGCTGAGGAGGCAGGCGGAGGAGAATCTCCTGGAGGAGGTCCTCGTCGTCCAGCGGGTGCACTGGCGAGGAATGGAGGGGGCTCATCCAGGCTAACCTTCTTCCATCTGCACATTCATAAAAAAAAGGCGGTACATCGATCAAACTTAGACTTGGTATAAACACAGGACTCAGGATTGATGGCGTTGACGTTGATGAGAGACTCACCTGGTGGCAGTTGCGATGCCAAATCCATGGCTTGCTTTTCTGAATCCATCAGCCCAGATTCATACATTGATCTAAGGGTCATAAGACAAAGAGTTCAGGGAACAAAATTCCAACGATCCGTCTATCCACAGAGCGTGGTAACGACAAGGGGATGGGGAGCTCACCTGAATCAACACCTAAACTGAAATTAAGAAAGCAAGATCTCAGAGACAATCAAGAGAAACTGGAGATGCTCACCGTCCGTTCAGTTGCCAAGAGCTAGGGGCGACGCCAAGCGTCGGAGGTCAGTGAAGGTGTCTGCGGGACGGCCGGAATGAAGCAGCAGGCAAGAGAGTTGTGCCTCTCTTAGGACAGGGGATTTAGCTTGTGGCCTTGTGCTTGTCTAATTTCGGTACTGATCTCAGGACAGACAAGAACAGTTAAGATCGATGCTGATGGGAGCGATAATCTATTATACGTACCGGGTCAATGGCACATACCTTGATTGAGTAGGAGCAATATTTATTTTCGGGTCGGTGGGTGGTGACTAATGAGCATCACATGCACCATCACGTCATCAGTTGAACTGGCTAATTTCAAAAATTATCCTGAAGCATCCAGCGACTGTAGGAAAACTAAGCACGTCTCCTACAAAGAATCATTACGTTTATATACTCTGGTGGTGAACCGATCGAGATCTACCTCCCAAAAGTAGCACATCCCACCCGGGCACAAATAGTTCCTTTTATTTGTACTACTACTGCCTAATGACGTGTTGGTGTAACTGTAAAATCTGGAAGTTATCAGCTCTAGTAAAATGTGAGAACCAAGAAAGTTTTGACACATGTGTTGCACTGCCTTCTTTTGCTCTAGCGCTGTAGGTTACGATACACGAGTAAAATGTTTTGTTATACGACCAGTAGCAGGCTTCTACTATAGTAACACTAGTACATTTGAGCAGTGCAACAATCATGATATATGCACTATTCGGCTAGAAACTCATCAAATCATGTTGACAGAGCATTCATCTTAACTATGCCAGCTTGAATGAGCGAAGAGTCAGATTACACTGGAATGCTGCTACTCAGCTGCTCCACCGTTGCTTCACAAGGCTGGAAATATGATACTTCGATGCCAGGTAAATCATAACGCAATGTACAACATGAGTAGAGTTTTTCTTGTCAGCAAGAGGTGACCCATAATCATCACAAATCAGTTGAACTATTCTTTGATGAACGACTGATGTAGTGTCAATACCCAGAAAAAGTAAAACTTTTTGGGTGCGCCCTAGAGCATGCATTCAGAAGTTTCGGATATACCAGCAGGTCCATATGTACATATGAACTCACATCTCTGGATCAAGTCAATATAAACTAACAGTTGAAAAAAAAGCATTGAATCTGCCATTACACACGAAATAGTTAAACGGGCTCTACACAAAACGGTGCCTGATTTTGTGCTTCAACAGTGAACTTCCACAATTTTCTTTGCATGCTCTTGTGCTCTTGGTTCGTAGCTACAAGATTCTGCCAACAATCCTTGGATCCTTGATACTTTATGGTGCAACTTGAGACTTTTTGCCACAACATCGGCTACTTCACATGCCACAACATGCTACACCAACTAGCCATTTTTTCTTCATTTCAGAAACCCGTGTATATACTAGATACCTGCACAACAATCATTGCAATATGGGTCAACCAATTTTGTACTACTCTCCCAGACTAGCTTAATTTTGCATGATTCCAACAATAGATTTTAACTTTTCCATTGTGCAAATTATACAAAAATATGCAAAGCTGAATCATTTGAGAACATAGTTAGACAAAATAAATAACAATACAAACGGACAAAAAAAGAAGAACAATTAGATGGTGTTGCTGTAACTTCAACCACTATGGTTGACAAGTTCTCAATTCTTTTTGCTACATAAATACATAATATCGCAATATAAACTAGTAAAAGATCATTGACCGCATGCATCCATCATTAGATGCAAAGACTAGACGTCCTACATTGTTCTAAATCAACAACATACTTTAGAGAATTGTTTTAGAAATTAATCAAATTAACCCACGAGAAAATTGTAAAATAAATAAAGCATCATCTTATAAATTCAGTATCCAAGATGAAAAAATATACTTAACAGGTATGGACATAGCAAGAAGATAATTTTACTTCACCTGTTGAACCCATATGGCATATTAGTTGATCTCTTGTGTTCAAAGTTCCAGATCCAACCATTTCCATCCAACTCCCTTGGCTACAAGCAGAACAAGCCCAAAAACCAAATGAAAATTTGCAAAGAGTAGTAGAGTCAATGATAAAGTGTAGATTTAAACCACCATATCTTTTTAGTAACTGCATGAGGTGGAAGTATATTTTGTTACAAGGATAGTAAATGAAGCCACATCTATTATCAGGTCCATAGCATCAATGGTTAAAAATAATGGTAAGACAGATTAGATGTTGATAGAAAATGCATCTCCTAAATAATGTTGTCGAGAGCACCTATACGAGTTATGTCCAACGGCCCAAATAGAGTATGTACATATTATGAAACCTCAGTGACAAAATTAGCATCCCGCCATGTATGACCTTTAGAATTTAATGAACTAGAACTGTTATCGACAATATTTAAAGCACATGGTATTATGAATTGATGATTATTATCAAGATCGTCAAAAATATCTTTATCTTTTCGAAGAATAAATGAATGGAAACACATAACAATATTTAAGCTTCCAAATGTGCTAATAAAATTGTTATTCAAGATGACATATAATTTTAATATATCATTTTGTTGAAATTGTTGCCATTTTCCAATTACTAGAAATGCCTACCGAATAATTATAGATAAGTGCAAGTAGCAGTGGGTAGGCAACAAGTTAGCATGTAACAATGGGCATGCAACATAGTAAAAATTATATTACTGTCCTACCTTCAATATAGCCCCGTTTTAAACTAAGAAAATACATCACCATACGATCATCATATCATCATACTGAGCATAGTCTTATATATCTAGTCGATCTTTAATCACATCAGCAATATTTCATGAATCACGTACCCAAATTATCTTGATGAATCTTAACAAAACAATCTAACTGCATTTTGTTTTGCTTGTGCAATGTAGATAGGGAGGAATTACCTGTAGTATAGAAATTCGCGTAGGGATAGTAGGTGTTCGAAGACTTGAATTTTCTTTTAATAACACGTTTGATCTCCATCATGTCAACTTCGAGCGTGAAGTCACCTCTAATGGTAGATAGAACAATGACATTTGTGTTTTGATCATAGCCCTTTATTTCTACTAATTTGTCATTATACCCCTTTATTCTTACATTTTCTTCGTCCATAAACATCTGTGGAAAGAGCTCCTCCGGTTCAATGGTTGTTTTCATAAGAACCCATCTCATAACACCATCATAGTCCGATTTCCACTCCCATAATTGAATGGTCTGTTTAGACAAGTATGCTAGGCCAAGTCTACTATCATTTGTCCGTATGAACTGAACGGATCCGATGGACACGGTGATACATGCTGGGTTCTTAACCACCCCAAGATTCTGATTTTGAAGATCAAACACTAGGACGCCAACTCCACTAAGCAACCAGCAAAGTTCGTTCCCAACAAGGACACCGGAACTTATGAAATAAATTCAATCTGTAATTTCTGTGACAATCTCTCCCCATACACCAGATGCGGATTCATAGAGGCAAGCAGATACTTGCTTGTGTCTGACAACCCAGATCAAGAGCAATTTGAACGGGCTCGAGAAGCAATGGCCGTGCACGTGCCCATCTTGATCATCAGCACACATCACTGAGGCATGACAGAATGCCACTTCATTGTTATCAAGATCTGGTGGAATATTCACGCGGTGTTGTTGACCAGAGAGGGGATCCCACACAATGACCTGGCGATGCTGCCACATATTCACGAAGACGGCAAGGCCATGGCGGCAGCCAAGCAACACTTGAGCCACACGATAGCCCTCGCGTCGCCCCTCCCGCGGACAACACAGGGTGCGCCGCCACCTCTGCCGCTAGCCCTCCCCCTCCTTCCCTTCCCCGCCGCCGCCAGCCAGAGCCGCCGGAGAAAATCCCCCGCGGTGGCTGGCGGCGGGGGCCTTCTCCCATCCTCGCGTTCGTGGCCTGCGTGAGGGGCCATGCCGAGCGGAGGCACCGGGGCGCGCGGATCCTGGCGGCGCGGCGTCAAAGATCTTGACGGCGACGGGCCCTTCGCGCGGCTGCAGATGGATCGATGCCAAGCTGTGTGGCGGCTGCGTGTGGGTCTCCTCGTGGCGGTGGCCTTCGCCGGCGGTGGGGCAGCACGTGCGCGGCATCCGGCGAGGGGTGGGGACGCGACCACGGTGGCTTCCCGTGCGAGTACGCGGAGAAGAGGCTGCGGCATCTGTCCTCGAGGAGGATGGCTATCCTCGCCCAGATCCGTCGGCGGCATGGCGGTGGAGGTCGCAGTGGCGGGTTGGCGGTGGCGGAACTTGGCTGGTGGCAGCGGCGAGGTTTTTTCTGGATCCCGGGGCGGCGGCCCTGGAGGGTGGCGGCTGGTGAAGCTAGGGCTTCCCGCGGTGGCATGGCATGGTGCAGTCCGTGTCCAAGGCAGATCTGTGACGGCGGGGTTCGGATTAGAGATGGTGACGAGCGCGCGGGATCCTTCTTGGCGGCTCTCGCGGCTTCGCGAGGAGGGGTGGGAGCCCTCCTCCTAGGCTCCAGTGGTGGCACACTCAGGCAGTGGCCGATGCGCCAGGGATCACACGGTGGCACTGTTACTGCGGTTGGTCGCCGGATCTAGGCGGCTGGATCTGGAGCTTTGAAGGCTGTCAAGACGGTGCATAGGTTATTGGGCGGATTTCTTGGGACGGATCCGGGTGAAACCTAGTCTCCGGTTGATGGCCGGAGCCGGCGATGATGATGCCCTTATCATCATTTCCTTCATGAAGGCATCATCGAGGTGAAGCCCCCAACTCCACTCAATACCTCTAGGGGAAACCCTAGATCAGCTGATCGGATGTTGGCGGCATTCATGTGTCGTAACCCCCATTGGGGCGGTATTCTTGGAGGTGGACTCGGCTTCGCGGGTCCAGCGGACGGCTTATTTGGTGGAGGGGCGCTTCATCCTACACATTGATGGCGACGGATCTTGACGGCATGGTGCAGTGCAGATTCGGAGTACGATGTGGGAGGATGGACTCACGCAGGAGGACGACACTGTTTGGCGTCGTGGTGGCGTCGATGGCAGAGAGACCTGGCATGGTAGATGCAACAGTACAACTCTGAAGATGGACTCGTGGCAGGTGGCTGCGGCGGCCTTACACCCGACAGGCGTCCTGATTGAGGAGTGCGCCGGACTGGTAGGTGCCCCATACCAGGCAGGCGTCCTGGTTGGGACCTCAGGAATTACATGTTTAGGTTTGGCTGCGATGTCTGTTTGGTATTAGGCCCAGGCTATCAGCGGCCCAGGTTATCAGCGGCCCTTCGTTAATTGGATAGGTCTAGCGATAGTTGTTGCTTAGACGGTGGCTTTAATCTTGCTGTTGTATGATTTTATAAGATCTTGTGAGAATAATTAATAAAGTGGCCGCATGCACCGCCAGATGCAGAGGCCGGGGGTCATCCTCCTTTTCTAAAAAAAATGGCGGCAGCCGAGCAAGTCCCAGCTAGCGTAGAGTTTGCTGGGCTTGGGCACGCAGAAGCCCTTGGCAGGGATGTGGTAGGGCGGATCTACTGGATTGAAGACAGTGGGCATGCCCCATGCTTTGGCGAAGAAGCCAAAGAGTGGAGGTTTCTTGTGGTGTCTGCGAAAACGGGTGAGGAACTTGGGGTCAGAGAGAATGCGGCGCCAGGGCGGGCAGACAAGCGAGGTGCGTGGGAGGTGTTAAAAGTGTAGGACCATAGTTGTAACGTGACATTGTAACGTGATTGTATTTGAGTTGAGGCGCAGGTTGTTGGCTAGGATAATCTCTATCTCATGTATAGCTTGGAGTAGAGGACAAGTTAACAACCAACTAACCACCTACGCCTTATCATGTAATTGCTCTGCCTATATTAACACGAAGGCGTCCCTGCTAGGAGGCAACACGCTTAACCCTAGATTTTACATGGTCATCAGAGCACTTCTCGAGATCATCCATGGAGACACCTTCAAACTCCTTCCCATCATCTCCGTTTGTGCACGCCGTCTCCGAGAAGCTCAACAAGAACAACCAAGCCCTATGGCGGGCGACGGTCCTGTCGGCGATCAGAGGTGCCCGCATGGAGAAGTACCTCGACGTCGATCACCAGGTGCCACCCATGCACCTTGAAGAAGCCACATCCGATGGCAAAAGAAAGACAAAGAAGCCCAACCCGGATTTCCAGACCTGGTACGCTCAAGATCAGCAAGTCTTTTCTTACCTTCTGACAACTCTGCCCCGTGAGATGGCCGTCCAGGTCGCTACTTGTCACACATCGGCGGAGCTCTGGAACATGATTGCAGAGATGCTTGCGTCTCACACTCGTGCCCAGACTGTCAACGTGCGCATCACCCTCGCCAATCTGCAGAAGGGGAACTCCTCCATCACCGACTACGTCGGGAAAGTCAAGTCTCTGTGTGATGAACTCATCGCAGCAGGAAACAAGATCGACGACAACGACATCGTCTCTCACATCCTCGCTGGCCTGAACGAGGAGTTTGATCCGGTGGTCTCTGCTATGTGCTCCAGAGTGGAGCCGATCACCGTGCCCGAGCTGTTCTCTCAGCTCATCAGCTTCGAGACAAGGATGAAGCTTTGCGGCGGAGTGTCGCAGTCCTCCGCTAACGCTGCCACCAGAGGCCACGGGCGCGGTGGTGACCGTGGCCGTGGCCGCGGCGGAAACGGCAACAGCGGTGGTGATCGTGGTCGCCCCTACATCAAGCCTGGCGGCCGCGGTGGACAAGGAGGAGGCGGCCACTACAACAACAACGGTGGCGGGGGCAACTACAACAACAATGCCCCTGCACCAAGGATCCAGTGCCAGATCTATGGCAAACTGGGCCATCCAGCGTGGAAGTGCTGGAAGCGCTATGATGAAGCCTACCAAGGAGGAGAAGAGAGGACGGCGAACCTGACAGCACCTCAGTATGGGGTGGACACAAACTGGTACCTTGACAGCGGAGCCATCGATCACATCACAGGAGACCTTGAGAAGCTGACTGTCCGCGACCGCTACACTGGGAATGAGCAAATCCACACTGCTAGCGGGTCAGGTATGGCTATAGAATATATTGGTCACTCAGCTATCCGTACCCCTGATCGTGATCTTTACCTAAATAATATTATTCATGTTCTAGAAGCTAGAAAGAGCCCAATCTCTGCTAGTCGTCTTGCTCTTGACAATGACACATTCTATGAAATTCATCCTCACTCTTTTCTTGTTAAGGAAAGGGGAACGAGGAAGGTTCTTCTTCGAGGCAGGGGTAGATGTGGTCTATACTCCGTCAAGCACAAGGGATCCAACGTCAAGAAGCAGATGCTCAGTGCCACCAAGATATCTTCAGATAGATGGCACCAACGTTTAGGTCACCCATCTCCTTTAGTTGTCAAGAGAATTCTTAGCCAAAATAAACTCCCTTGTGCTAGTTTTTCCAGTAGTGATTCTGTTTGTGACGCCTGTCAACAGGGAAAAAGTCACCAGTTACCTTATCCAAAATCAATAAGTGAATCCAAGTTTCCTTTAGAACTTATTTTCTCTGATGTTTGGGGACCTGCTGTTGAAACAGTAGGCAGAAAGAAATACTATGTGAGTTTTATCGATGACTTCAGCAAGTTCACATGGATATATTTGATCAAACACAAGTCTGAAGTTTTTAAAAAATTTCATGACTTTCAGCACCTTGTTGAACGACAGTTTAATCGCAAAATTCTTGCTCTTCAGACAGATTGGGGAGGGGAGTATGAAAAACTCAGCTCCTTCTTCACCAAAATAGGAATATCTCATCATGTATCTTGTCTCCATGCCCATCAACAGAACGGGTCAGCAGAGAGAAAACATCGACATATAGTCGAAGTGGGCTTGTCTCTTCTTGACCAAGCCTCTATGCCCTTAAAATTTTGGGATGAGGCGTTTATTGCTGCTACCTATTTGATCAATCGCCTCCCCAGCAAAGTTATCAAGTTTGAAACCCCTCTTAAGCGATTGTTCCATGAAAAACCCAATTATTCTGCACTTAGGATTTTTGGGTGTGCTTGTTGGCCCAGCCACCGACCCTATAACAGGCACAAACTTCAGTTTCGTTCCAAACAATGTACCTTTCTTGGTTATAGCAATCTTCACAAAGGTTTTAAATGCCTTGATATTTCAACAGGACGAGTGTATATCTCCAGAGATGTCATCTTCGATGAAAATGTATTTCCCTTCGCTACACTTCACCCAAATGCCGGTGCACGGCTTCGGGCAAAAATTCTTCTTTTGAGTCCGGAGTTACTAAACCCAACCGATCATGGGGATGAATGTTATGCTGATGATCATTTTTTATATAGCCCTACTTCTGACGGAGATAGCAGTGAAAAAAACTGCACTCCAAATGCTTGTGATTTTATGCAACAGCAGCAGGAAACACCTGGCGGCGAACACGAGGCAGATTCGCCTGGACACGCCGATTCTGGAGCTGACGCGGGAACAGATCCCCAGGAGGATCCGCTGACACCCCAGGCAGATCCTCCGACGCCGCCCCCACCAGAATCCGAGGCCATCCACTCCCCGGGTGACGCCTGGCACGGGTCTCCAGGCCGGTCGGGTGGGCCGGCCTCTTCTCTGTCTCCACGCCCGAGTCGTCACGAGGCGGGTGGGCCTGAACCTGGTCACCTGTCCCCCGCTGCGCGGCGCAATGATGGCGGGCGTGACCGCGCGCTGGCTCGTGGTCATGTGGCGCCCGCTGACTCGTCAAGACGGGATTCTCCTGCTCCCCCAGCACGCGATCCAACATCGTCCGACCGCGCGACAGACGAGGTTGGTTCTGCTGTGGCGGGATTGGGATCTTCTGCGGTTGCCGCACCTGTACGCTCCAACACACCTCCTCGGATGACTACACGAGCACAACGAGGTATCTCAAAACCCACAGTTTACAAAGATGGGACACTCAGGTATAATAAGCACTTCAAATTTGCAAATTTTGCTTCTACTGGTGAGCCCCAAAACTTGACCGAAGCTCTAGGAAATGATAATTGGAGAAATGCCATGAATATAGAGTATCATGCACTTATGAAAAACCAAACTTGGCGTTTGGTTCCTCCTAAGCGAGGGAGGAATATTATTGATTGTAAATGGGTGTATAAAATTAAAAAGAGACCCGATGGCACAATAGATAGATATAAGGCTAGACTAGTAGCTAAGGGCTTCAAACAACGCTATGGTATTGACTATGAGGATACTTTTAGTCCCGTAGTTAAAGCTGCTACTATTAGACTTGTTTTATCTATTGCTGTCTCCAGGGGATGGAGTCTTCGCCAATTGGATGTTCAGAATGCGTTCTTACATGGCGTTCTCGAGGAGGAGGTCTATATGAGACAACCACCTGGGTTTGAAAATGGTTCAAAGCCACATCATGTGTGCAAGTTGGACAAGGCTTTGTATGGTCTAAAGCAGGCACCTAGAGCCTGGTATTCAAGATTAAGTGCAAAGCTTCAGCAACTTGGTTTCAAGCCTTCAAGGGGTGACACTTCTCTTTTCTTCTTCAAGAAAGGGAAGGTGATAATATTTATGTTAATTTATGTTGATGACATAATTGTTGCCAGCTCTTCACAGGAAGCTATCAAATTTAGCCTCCAAAAACGCATTAGGCTCTATATAGATGAAAGGAGGGAGTAGTATTTATTTCCTGCTTGGCAAGTGGTGACCCATAACCAACACATGCAGAGTCCTCTCGTCAGCTTAATTAATGCTATCTTATATTTATTTAGAATATTATCCTACTTTATTAATTTAAATGTTATCCTACAGCAGCCAACTTCCAGGCCCAACATGGGTGAGCAGGTGGTTGTGGAGGTTTTTTTTCCAACATGGTTGGCAACATAACCTCTCGAACCAAGAAAGTATTTATGCCTTGTGTTGGTTTAGGTGTAAGTTTTCAAACTTGAGTAAGATGTTTTTGATGGTGTCTCAGCAAAACATATTACATACGATATACACGAACAGTAGCAACTATAGTAACAGTAGTGCATTTTTGCTATGCAACGATGACAATATAGTTTTTGCAACAAAAAATGGCCTAGATATTATTTACGTTGCATTAATCAGTTAGAAATTAATCATATTAACAGAGCATTCATGGTAACAATTAAGATAGGCTTTTATAGTTGTTTCCGATCTCTATGCACACTAGTCATCTACGAGGCGGTGGACCTATGCAGAGAAACAATCAGTGATGGTGAGCAAGGTTATGTCAAGGATTTCATTAGTTCCTCTTAATTAAGATAGGCTTTTGAATTCTGCAAATTGGTAGGACATGAATTTTAACAACAAGCTTTTACTCATGTTCTGAATCTTTTGGTTCTCCTGGTGAGCCAGGAGTGCCACTTCAGCTGCTACAAGAATGAAGAAGCCTCTTCGTCCTTCACTGGGATGAAAAGTAACTCTTCACCCAGTAACAGGACGACCAGGTCATAAAACTGAAAAATAAACTAATGTGAATATAGTTTCGAGATTTCATAAAAAAATGTAACTCTTTTGGTCTTATTGCATTTCCTAAAATCACTTGATCTACTCAGACTGATATAACATTATGTGCAGCAAGATGCATATAATTTTATACATTACGAACACTTGATGTTGCTAAAAAAACTCTGGATTTATGTATTTTCAGCCAGGTACTGCAGGGGTGAAATATAGTTACCGGCTCAAGGAGGAGCAATGACGAACACATCACTGAACATCCTTTGGTGGAGAGTGTTTCAGCCAAGTCGTCCATAAGGTTTTCACCTTGTTTTCGCCTAATTAACTGCACAATTCTCTTTGTTTAATTAATCAAGTGTGCTCTTTAGGCTCTGGCTAAAAAATCAATGATCCTACGGAGCAAAGTAGAGATGCTTGGGAAGTAATGCAATTATATTATATCATTTATGGGGAGGATGAAATAAGATTCAGCTCATCGTAATAAGGACCAGGAGAAACAAAATAACAACATGAAAACACTCACTATATACATAACTCTTTAATGCAAAGTTGCACACACTTGAGAGGAACAAAAAGTTACAGACAATTGCAGTAATGCACGGACCTGTTGCCCACAAGCACATACTGATACTACATTATTGCAGCATACTGATACTACATTATTGCAGCAAGCCACACATAATTTTATTCATTACAAACCCTTGACAAGAACAAGAAACTGCAGACAGTACAGACATGCACGTGTAGCTAATAAAACTCGATCGACTCAGACTCGTACAACATTATACGCTGCAAGGAGCGCATAATTTTATTCATTACAACACAAAATAGACAAGTACGAAATGCAAATACGAAACTGCCAGGTGCATTTGCTCCAGGGCTTGTGCATCTGTTCATGGACGGAAGCAAGGATTCTGGCGCTCCATCCTAGCCAATGCTTCGCCTATCTCTCTGATACCTTGCATCACCTGTCCCAGGTCACTCCTTAGATGCCGGATCTCTCTGCTGAGATAAGACATCCTCTGATCCATGTTCCTGCTCAGATCTGCCAGGATTTCGACCTGTTCATGGGTCTCATGGCCTTCCAAATGCACAGCAATTTCACGAGGCAGTCGCTCTATCAACTCTTTTATCTTTTCAACATCTTTCTCTGCCTTTATCTGATCGATCACCTCTTCATGATCCCTGCCTATGTCACTGCCAAGCTTGTTCAGTAAAAACAAGTTTGTCCAGTTGAGCTGCTTATGCTCCCCAAAGCCCCCTTCTCCCGCGATTATGAAAGGCACAAATTTTCCATAAGCCCCACCCAGATTCAGGTAGCTGTTTGATGGAAGCTCTCTAGGCTCGAAATTGGAAGTCCTCACTCCTGCCAGTGGAAGCCTAGAAGACATTGATTATCACTTACTTTCGAAGCTGAAGAAATCCGGCGCCTTTGGAGTTTGGACCCTCAACTCCTGCTGCTGCACCCTCCCTCTAATGGTGTCGGTTGAGTTGGAATTGGAACTTCTATTTGCTGACACATGCTTGGATAGATCAACTTGATGTCCTATTTATAGAGTGAAGGCCCTTATCCTCGCAATCGTGCCATCATGGCTCTGCTTGAGGTGGCAGTCACGGGTGAAGCTGCTGGAACACTGAGGACGTGTGCACCATCATTTTGTACGTACTTGCATGTATATTATGGGCAACAATCATTCACAGTATCAGTATGGGCAGCAATAATGTACAATAGGGGACATGGTCATACGTGAATCACGCAAGGCTATTGGTATGTATTACACGTTGGCGTCAAATTTTCATTTAAAGAAAAGGAAAACGCGCCACGTCACACGGTAAGCTGCTAGAAAACTGAACACGTGCACCATCACTTTGTACTTGCATCTGGGCAGCAACCATGTATCTTATGGGCAAATCACTCATCTCTAATAGCAGTATGGGCAGCATTAATGTATGATATAGGACAATTTCATACGTGAATCACGCAAGGCTATTGGTTTTGCCTGTTGGCATCAATCTCTGGCCGGTTACAATGTCGATACTTGATGAATGGAATAAGACCTACAAAGATGGTTTAAAACTAGTAGATGTTAATTTACACCTTATTTCTCATTCAGTTTACACCGGGTCCTTTAATAACTGTGTTTGAATATCCAGATTTTCAAAAAAATGGGCATTATAAAACAAAAGGTCAGAAATATATATTTATCCTTCACCGAATAATATGGGTTTCCACAATCATGCTAATTTTAATGGATTCCAAAATTTTCTGTATCTAATAGATAAAAAAACAGGAATGTACCTTCGACACAACTAACATTACTAACCACCTTATCAAGCTTTGCCGAGCAGGGAGTGATGCAAACAGATAAGTGGAACGTCGTTCCGCCTATTATCACTGCCATATACATAGAGGAGCATGCAATAATCGGGTCTAGGATACAGTCGTTGCCACGAAACTTAGTATCCAAGCTCCTGATCTAGAAGGGACACTCTCGCCGAGGCAGATCGGTCCAGCTGCAAGGGGGCGCTCGCCGCCACCCCAAACTTTGTCACGTGAGATTATGTTGCCACACGCCGGACCACGTCAAAGCCCGCTGAACCAAGAAGATTGCCGACCGAGGCCCCCAGCCCGGTAGACGGAGGTAAAGGACCACACCCCGGCCAACCGCCCGTTCCATGCCGGCACTGTAGCCGGCCTGCTAGGTTCAGGGCTTCTTTGATTCAAAGGATTCTCAAAGGAATTTTGAAGGATTCTAATCCTTAGGATTTTTTCCTATGTGGGTTGTTTGATTCGTAGGATTGTAAACCGTAGGAATTTTTCCATAGGATTCATTTGCACTAGATTTCATAGAAAATTTTCCATCCACTCAAACCTCTTTGAAAGAATCCTACGTTTTTCTTATGCACAATCAAACACTCATACAATCATGTAGGATTCAAGATGACATGCCATTCCAATCCCACGTTTTTCCTATTCCTGCATTTGGGAAATCCTACGAATCAAAGAGTCCCTCAGTTTGCCAATCGTGCACATATTTGCCTTGCCGTGCCGTCAGATGCTGCCATCGTGCATGTAGATGTCGACCGGCAAGGGATAAGCCCATTCGGGCGCAGATCTAGGGCGAAGACCTCTAGCAAGGGCCCCTTTGCGCCGCGGCAAGGTGTCCTTCATGCCCCACGCAACCACTGAACCTGCAATCCCAGTAATGCCACCATGATCTTGCGTCCGCTCGTCGTTGAAGAGGCCCACGACCGCCACCACCTGGCCTCAACATTTATTGCAGATCATAGACACATATTGCATGCCATACTGTAATACTGTATTAAAAGCCCATATTATAGAGTGCAAGCCCTTATCCTCATACTCGTGCCATCATCGCTCTGATTGAAGTGGCAGTCATATGTATAGTATCCATATGGGCAGCAATAATATACAAGAGGGGACAAAGGTCATACGTGAGTCACGCAAGGATATTGGTAGGAAAATGCACCAGGGCACACGGGAAGCTGGTAGCGAGAACACTGAAGACGTGCATCATCATTTTGTACTTACTTGCATCTGCGCAGCAACCATTTATCTTCGGGTTTTTATATGGGCAAAACTCATCTACAATTAATAGCGGTATGGGCAACAATAATGTACGATATAGGACAATTTCATATGAGAATCACGCCGGTTTTAGAATGTCCATACTTGATGAATGGAATAAGACCAACAAAGTTGGTTTAGAGCCAGATGTTAACTCACACCAGATTTAATCAGGATCTTCTATCTTTTGATGAATGCAGGACGTCTATCTTTTGATGAATGCAGGACGTCTATCTTCCGCCCGCTGTCCCTTGGCGGTCGGTGTCAAGCTCGTTCTCCTTTTGTTGCTGGTGGCTACAGAAGCACCACAATGAGGCTGTATTCAATGGTGACACCCCCTCTCTCGCACGCCTTTGGAGCTTATGCCATGACGACGTCGCCAGCCCTAGTCGTATAGGGACGATGTGGACTCCTGGCTTGCCTCTCTCTCTCTCTCTCTCTCTCTCTCTCTCCTTGTAGAAACTCGATCGGGTTTCTACCACTTTCTTATATATGAGAAAATAGAAACGATTCCCGTGAAACTTGTCAGGAGAATAACTATTAATTCTAGTATTTTACCACACATATCCTAACCACTATAGTTTTTTCCAGCGACTATTTTAACAATGCACGTACATCTCATAGTAAAATGTGACGCTTTTGTAATCTAGAAGGTCAAAGGTCAAATTTATTGTAAGTGTGACCAAAACACCAGGTACACTAGAAATAAAGTTAAAACTTTGCTGGCTAGAAATAAGGAGGGAGTACCCATATGCCAAGAGGGAGTAGTG
This sequence comes from Triticum urartu, assembly GCF_056163025.1. Lineage (NCBI taxonomy): Eukaryota > Viridiplantae > Streptophyta > Magnoliopsida > Poales > Poaceae > Triticum > Triticum urartu. The sequence goes on along the minus strand of NC_141878.1, from coordinate 8,627,617 downwards.
GAGTACCCACATGCCAGTTTGATCGCGAGCTGCTACATAAGATCCTGCTAATTTGATCCTCTGAGTGACATCGTCACTACTTTCATCTTGCATAGGATATACACGATTACCATTGCCATCCAAACTTGTCAAGTATGTCATATCATCAGCGTAGATGTGGTCTCTCTGCAACACGCCAAGCCCAACCGTCGGCACGTCAATTGCCCTGGACATTTTCCCCAAAAATAAGGCACAGTCACCCAAGCTTGTTGCTTCCTCCCACTTACAAGCATACTTTGTCGTCGAATAATCAGCCAGCACAAAAACCTGGAAGAAAGGCTCGTGGCTGTTGTCGAACCATGGCAATTTCCCTAGCACCATCGCTAGCTTGCCTCGCAGCTCAACAATGTTAGCTGACCATATGTAAGGTTCGTTATCAATCTGGATACGCAACTCGACGTCAACAGCGACCAGAGGCCGGCCGTATTTATTCACGCCTATATTGAATTTGATCAGGCCCATTGAGGCCGTGAGGCCATACAATTTTCCATTGTAGAATACGATGTCCTTGAGGATCTGGCCATTACACATGTTTGTTGTCCATCTGTCGGCCAGACAACCAATCTTGCAGACGGCGATGTTGCTTCGCAGGGGGATGGTGGCGAGGATGCAGTCACTTGAAAGGGGGATTTCGAGAAGACAACCTTGGAGCCCGAGTAGACATTCCTCATGTTATTTGCGTGGACGAGCAACTCAACACCGGAGAACACGTTCACAACGTCAAGCCGCTTGTCCTTCCCGAGAGCGGCGACCCAGCCGCCGTCTTATGCTCCCACTAGCCGCTTGCCGACGAGCGCCTCGCTTTTGAGCGGAATGCGCAGGACCCTGCCGTCCTCTGGGCAGTATGCACGCATTGTTTTGCAATCATCGCCGTGTAAGGAGGGGAAGATGAGCCAGGGCAGGGTGGGCGGTGCTGCGTGCCTAGCCGCGATGGCGACCGCTCGCCACGACCTACATACGGCGGCGAAGCATACGCCGTGGATGAAGCTGCCGACGTTGAGGTAGACCAACTGAAGGAGATCGTTTGGGAGATCGGTCCACTGTACCGATGTCGCCATCGATGGCCTCCTATGTGTTATGGCAGGGCAGGTACTGGGCAAGCTGCCGACGTTGAGGTAGATGAAAACAATGAACACGCGCGGAAAAAAGGGATAGCCGAGGCTACGTCTCCTACTATTAGTTTTCCTTTTTATTTCCTTTTCTCCGGGAACAATATTTTTGCGTTGGCTTTGTATATAGGGATACACAGTCGACACAACCGACCCAAAATATCAACTAAACCTACTCGTATACGATGACTCACGCAGCATATAAAATCGTAATCGGACTCAGCATGACTTCTAGCTAACTTCTAGTGACGTAGGGAACTAGCAAAGTTGCCGGCAAGTGCTACTCCTAGCCAGACTCAGCATGCACACTAAGAGCATCTCCAGCCGTTCGCCCCCCAGGACGCTAAAAAATAGCGGTCTAGGGGCGAACCGACGCTAGTTCGGCCCCTAGGGGCGATCTAGCTTCCAGTCACGCCCCCATGCGCCGTCCCAGGACGCGAAAAATTCGAACTTGGTCGTTCCCGCTCACAAAAGACGTCACACATGTCCAGCGATTGCAAGTCACAGTTCAGCGATCGGAGAGGCATACAAAAAATAGAGCGACAGAAGTTCGCGTTCGCATCACTCGGCGGGCTCTGCCCCAGGCGTCGGCGGAGTTGGCGTGCGCGGGTTTGGCGGTGTCGGAGCTGCTTCTGCGCTGGGCGGTGTCGGCGCGGCATCGGTGCTGCTGGGCGTCGTGGATGCGTCATCACGCGGGCTTGGCGGCGGCGGCGGCGTGGGCGTAGGCGTCGGCAGCGGTGTCGAGGGAAGCTGGTTCAGGATGAGGCCGCGCTCCGCCAAGTACCACGCCTTGACCGCCTCGTCGGTGCTCTGGAGCATGTCCACCCCGCCCAGTAGGAAAGCCAGGTCAGTGTTTCTCTTCTTCGCGGCGACGTTGATCCGGAACAGGTCGAGCTTGATGGCGCTGCTCGACATCAACGCCGACCACCGCACGTTGGTCTTCTCTTCACGAAGAACGGCCCGGGCCTGCACATCGGCGAGGCAGTGCTCGATGGACTCGTGCACTCGAGCGGTAGCCGCGTCGGCGTGTTTCCCCTTCTTGGCACTTTTGTTGCCGTCCGGCCGCCCTTCCGATGCGCCAGGAGTCGGCGCGTCCGGCTTGTAGGTCTCCTTGTCCTTGTCGAGAGTGCGCCGGACTTCCGCCCACTTCTCGCACTTGTCAATGCGCTTTTAAACGTGAAGGTACTTGAATTCGGCGTCGCTGTTGCTCTGCCGGTACAAGGCGAACATGCGCAGCAACTGCGCGGAGGAACAAACAGTTGGCAGGCATACACGGCGAAGAGAGGCGGGAGAGACCGGCATGGCATATCTGATCCTCAACGCTGGCGCCGCTCTCTGGGCGAGCCGCGACCTCCTCGACGATCCCATGCCACTTGTTGCACGCCCCCTGGATATGCCCCAATGGTTCGCCATCGCCTTCGTGCCGCGCTGCATGTAGACGCCCTTGAACTAGGGGTCGACGAGCTTGCGCTCGTCGAACTCGGCCTTGATGCGGTCCCAGTACGTGTCGATGCTCTGGTTCGTGCCGGTGGTCGGGTCGAGGCAGACGACTTTCAATGCTTCGACGAGGCATTCCTCCTCCTTGGACGCCCAGTTGATGCGCGGCTCGCCTGACCTGACCGCCCGCTTCTTCTTCTTGCGCCCCTTCGCCGGAACAGGCGCCGGCTCCTCCTCCTCTTCCTCCTCCTCCCCGTCCTCCTCCTGCTCCTGCTCCTCCTACTCGTCCTCCCGTAAACGTAGCCGAGCTCGCCGTCCATGCCGCCGCTGAGATCCACCGTCTCATCCTGGGTGACAAACCCGTGAGACACGGCGGCCGCGGCCGAACCTGCGGCGATGATGTCGTCCATGTCGCCCTCGGTCTCGTCGGTGTCGCTGAGGTGCGAGAAGGATAGCGCGCAACGGCGTAGATGGGGGGTCAGGGAGGACGCATAGGCGGGCGGCGAGTAATTGTATGGAGGGTACTGCACGCCGGTGAAGGCGGGCGAGGGTGTGCGCTGGGCCGGGTGTCCATGGGGAAAGGTGATGTTTGGGATGAACCCACCGTGTGCGTCCCCGTCGGCGTAGCTCGGCGAGGGCGATCCCCACGGCTGCGGTGACGGAGAGCCGACGCTTTGCTAGCCCCAGGGAGCGTACTGGGCGTGGCTGCCGGGTGGATTCATCATCCCCGCGCGAGTCGCCTCGGCCTCGGCTTGGTCCGCCGAAGCGGCAGCCGCAGCCGCGCGCGCCGCGTTGTCACGGGCCTTCTTGGCGATGGCCCTGTTGCGCCGGTCGGCGGTGACAACCTCCCGTCGGTGAACTTCCGCCCTCCACTCGGCGTTTGTCATGCCCGGTGGATTGGATGGCGGCGCCCTTGGCTTCCTCTGCTTCGGCTGGGCGACGGAGGCGGTCGCGGTTGCCGCCGCGCGGGGGGCGACGTACTTCTTCGGTGGCATGGCGGCCGGCTGGGAGGCGAGCGGGAGGCAGATTGGCAGGAGAAAAGGGGAAAATGGGAGGGAAGTGGGGGAAAAGCGGGAAGAAACGGCGGGAATAGGCGCTGGACTCGCCGACGGGGCGGACCCGCGCGCCCTTTTTCGCTTGTGCCGGCGCCCCAGGCGCCACTAGGGCGCCGGGTTCTGTTTGGGTCTGTCGGCACCAATTTCGGCGAGTCCACCCACTATGATTTGCGCCTCGACTCCCGGATCAACAGACGAATTTTGCATTTTTGTAGAACTTGGAAATAGAAAAGGCGGAGAAACAGATTAAGAAAGTAACATTACTTGGTATGGATTCCTTTTTCAGTGGAAAAAATTAGCGAACAATGTGATAGATGTCTGAACTTCTTTGGAAAAAAGGTGGATTTGATTAACTCAATGTGAAGCATCAAGAAAATACAACCACGATGAACACACACCTGACCTCCGCGTATGATACACACAACCAATACTAACACACGCAAAAATATCCCTGCAAATAGCAAAGTGATATAAGACCAAAGCTATGATTGGGCGAGATAAAAAAACCAAAATGACCGGATCCGTGATCAGCAAACTACAAGAAAGGCCATATGCTCACCAACCATTTCAAGACACCATATGAACGATGACTTTCTACAACAACAACACCTTAAAGAAGGAAGTGACGTTTAATCGCAGCCGTCACTAGATCCAGCTAGTTATGGCCAGAATCTAGATTTTCACCCTGACAGTCCGAGCATATATGAGCAATACCTTTAACAAGGTAATGACGTATTATTATCGGCATTGACAGACTTCAGGAAAAGGCTTTCACCCCGGAGCTCCACCATCAACGTAACCACTTTTCATGGTTCCAGTAGTTACATGTGATGCACCGATGCACAACTAATCCTCTGCGTCAAGCCCTCATTCATAATTTACATCTCATTGTCAAAGTCAACTAATCCCTTCATTTTTGTATACAAGGCCACCATGAAAATTACAATTTGCACCTATAAAAGGCCACAAACATCAATCGAGATAAAATTGATGAGCTTGCCTCGTACTTGCAACCGAGGATATTAGTACCCCTGGCATGCATGTGGGAGTGAGAAGGTTGATTTTTTTGTATCACATTAACCCATCAATGAGGAGTGAGAGGGTTGTCTTGTTGTGCGTTGAAGAGAAAAATACGCATTAATTAACACGTCAAGCGAGAAGAAAAAACTATCTTACAACGTTGGCTTAAGTAGGATTAATTTCTACCTTGATACCTATAATATGAGTTTATGGCCTTGTATACAAAAATAAAGAGAGTATCGGATATGAAGAGATGAACTTCTCGAAGATCTTTCGATGTCGACCACCGCCGTGGAGCCACAGGAGGTCGCTGCACCATCATGGTCTGCAGCCACCCCCGCTAGGCCGACCTAAAACTAGATCACTCTCACGGCTCGAGGTACCGTACACCGAGGACGGGAGACCAAGCCGCCATCTAGCAAAGCCTGGCCCAAGCGCCACTGGATGACGCATGTGTTGGCGCCACCTCTCCACGGCGCCGCTCCTCTTCTACCTGTTTCTCTTATGGTTGCTTTCAAGAACATATTAGACTTGGACACACACCAACACACCCATATATCAAGAAAGAAGAATATAGGGCCTTTGCCTAGAGCACTCCCTTGATGACCACTGTGGCTACATTATGCTTTTGGCCTCTTAACCATTTTTCCATTCACTCAAAAGAAACCATTTATACATAGTCTTGACACTCCATGATACATGCGGCCACAACCACTATGCACTACTCACGCCACTAACTACCCCTATTTTTATGCACACGTCCAGCTTTACCACAACGCCCAAACAACCCGACCGTTCATCTAGCTAGCTAACCAACGACCTACATGCATCCATACCAGAGTGCGTGCTAGCTTTCCTCAACGGCCGGCCACTAATCAGCTAACTACATGCATGCAACTAACTAATCAATATTACTACTAACATTTTCCTCCTTAATTTTGACTTGCCGTCGCCGGAGTTGCTGCCAGGGAAAGTCCCTTCTTCGTCGTCGCACGCTCGTCCGCCGGAGTTGACGTTGCTGCTCCCTTCGCCGTCGTTCATTGCCACGACCGCCGCCACGGCCTCCACACTCGACGCGAACCACGCAGCATGCATCATCTACGCACGAACGCTGCAACCTCTCATTCTTCCTCCTCGGCCACACACGCCGTGCTCATTCTCTGTCGGTGACACACGCCTGGTGTTTCTTTGCGCCCCGCACGTCTCGCGCGCACCCAACGCGTCCGACGAGTCTGACCGCACCTATGCGTCCCGGACGTCCCGCGCGCACCCGGCGCACCCGACGAGCCCAACCGCACCACTGCGTCCCGCAGATCCCGCACGCACTCGACGCGCCCGACGCTGTGCTCGTTGCGCCGCGCGGCATGTCTGCGGCCTATGCACCACCACGCAGCGCCTCCACGGCCGCCGCGCTCGCCGTGGACACACCGCACGTCTCCTCCACGTCTGCCATGGCAGCCGTAGCGCCGCGCACCTTCACAGGCCGACACACGGCCCGGAGTTTCACCGCGCAGCCGCCGACGAACGCCGCCACCGCCGGCACGCCTCCGGCAAGGGGACGAGACACCCAAGATAAACCTGCTCATGATGACAATTATTGGCGCCATCTCTCCACGGTGCCGCTTCTCTTCTACCTGTTTCTCTCATGGTTGCTTTCAAGAACACACTAGACCTGGACACGCACCAAGACACCCATATACCAAGGAAGAAGAACATAGGGCCTTTGCGTAGAGCACTCCCTTGGTGACCACGGTGGCTACATTGTGCTTTTGGCCTCTCAACCAATTTTCCATTCACTCAAAGGCAACCATTTATACAGGGACTCAACACTCCATGATACATGCGGCCATAACCACCATACACCACTCACGCCACTAACTACTCCTATTCTCATGCTCACGTTCAGCTTCACCACAACACCCAAACAACCCAGCCGTCCATCTAGCTAGCTAACCAACGACCTGCATGCATCCATACCAGAGTGCACCCAAACAACCCAGCCGTCCATCTAGCTAGCTAACCAACGACCTGCATGCATCCATACCAGAGTGCATGCTAGCTTTCCTCAACGGTCGGCCACTAATCAGCTAACTACATGCATACAACTAACTAATCAAGATTACTACTAACATTTTCCTCCTTAATCTTGACTTACCGTTGCTAGAGTTGCTGCCGGGGAAAGTCCCTTCTTCGTCTCCAGGGCCGTCGCACGCTCGTCCGCCGGAGTTGACGTTGTTGCTCCCTTCGCCGTCGTTCATTGCCATGGCCGCCGCCACGGCCTCCACACTCGACGCGAACCACGCAGCATGCATCATCTACGCACGAACGCTGCAACCTCTCATTCTTCCTCCTCGGCGACACACGTCGTGCTCCTTCTCCGCCGGTGACACACGCCTGGCGTTTCTTTACGCCCCGCACGTCCTACGCGCACCCAACGCGTTCGACGAGCCCGACCGCACCAGTGCGTCCCGCACGTCCCGAGCGCACCCGGCGCACCCGACGAGCCCAACCGCACCACTGCGTCTCGCAGGTCCCGCACGCACTCGACGCGCCCGAGGCTATGCTCGTTGCACCGTGTGGCACGTCTGCGGCCTATGCACCACCACGCAATGCCTCCGCGGCCGCCGCGCTCGCCGTGGACTCACCGCACGTCGCCTCCGTGTCTGCAATGGCATCCGTAGTGCCACGCACCTCCACAGGCCGACACACGGCCCAGAGCTTCACCGCGCAGCCGCCGACGGACGCTGCCACCGACAGCACGCCTACGGCAAGGGGGCGAGACACCCAAGATAAACCAGCTCATGATACCAATTGTTAGCGCCACCTCTCCACGGCGCCGCTCCTCTTCTACCTGTTTCTCTCATGGTTGCTCTCAAGAACACACTAGACCTGGACACACACCAACACACCCATATACCAAGGAAGAAGAACATAGGGCCTTTGCCTAGAGCACTCCCTTGGTGACTACCATGGCTACATTGTGCTTTTTGCCTCTCAACCATTTTTCCATTCACTCAAAGGAAACCATTTATACAGGGACTCAACACTCCATGATACATGCGGCCACAACCACCATGCACCACTCATGCCACTAACTACTCCTATTCTCATGCTCACGTCCAGCTTCACAACAACACCCAAACAACCCCGACCGTTCATCTAGCTACCTAACCAACGACCTGCATGCATCCATACCAGAGTGCGTGCTAGCTTTCCTCAACGGCCGGCCACTAATCAGCTAACTACATGCACACAACTAACTAATCAAGATTACTACTAACATTTTCCTCCTTAATCTTGACTTGCCGTCGCCGGAGTTGCTGCCAGGGAAAGTCCCTTCTTCGTCTCCAGGGCCGTCGCACGCTTGTCCACGGAATTGACGTTGCTGCTCCCTTCGCCGTCGTTCATTGCCACAGCCGCCGCCACGGCCTCCACACTCGACGCGAACCACGCAGCATGCATCATCTACGCACGAACGCTGCAACCTCTCATTCTTCCTCCTCGGCGACACACGTCGTGCTCCTTCTCCGCCGGTGACACACGCCTGGCGTTTCTTTACGCCCCGCACGTCCTACGCGCACCCAACGCGTCCGACGAGCCCGACCGCACCAGTGCGTCCCGCACGTCCCGAGCGCACCCGGCACACCCGACGAGCCCAACCGCACCACTGCGTCCCGCAGGTCCCGCACGCACTCGACGCGCCCGAGGCTATGCTCGTTGCACCGTGTGGCACGTGTGCGGCCTATGCACCACCACGCAGCGCCTCCCTGGCCGCCGCGCTCGCCGTGGACTCACCGCACGTCGCCTCCGCGTCTGCAATGGCAGCCGCAGCGCCGCGCACCTCCGCAGGCCGACACACGGCCCGGAGCTTCACCGCGCAGCCGCCGACGAACGCCGCCACTGCCGGCACGCCTCCGGCAAGGGGACGAGACACCCAAGATAAACCAGCTCATGATACCAATTGTTGGCGCCACCTCTCCACGGCGCCGCTCCTCTTCTACATGTTTCTCTCATGGTTGCTCTCAAGAACACACTAGACCTGGACACACACAAACAAACCCCATATACCAAGGAAGAAGAACATAGGGCCTTTGCCTAGAGCACTCCCTTGGTGACCACCATGGCTACATTGTGCTTTTGGCCTCTCAACCATTTTTCCATTCACTCAAAGGAAACCATTTATACAGGGACTCGACACTCCATGATACAAGCGGCCACAACCATCATGCACGACTCACGCCACTAACTACTCCTATTCTCATGCTCACGTCCAGCTTCACCACAACGCCCAAACAACCCGGCCGTTCATCTAGCTAGCTAACCAACGACCTACATGCATCCATACCAGAGTGCGTGCTAGCTTTCCTCAACGGCCGGCCACTAATCAGCTAACTACATGCATGCAACTAACTAATCAAGATTACTACTAACATTTTCCTCCTTCATCTTGACTTGCCGTCGCCGGAGTAGCTGCCGGGGAAAGTCCCTTCTTCGTCTTCAGGGCCGTCTCACGCTCGTCCGCCGGAGTTGACGTTGCTGCTCCCTTCGCCGTCGGTCATTGCCCCGGCCGCCGCCGCGGCCTCCACACTCGACGCGAACCACGCAGCATGCATCATCTACGCACGAACGCTGCAACCTCTCATTCTTCCTCCTCGGCGACACACGTCGTGCTCCTTATCCGCCGGTGACACACGCCTGGCGTTTCTTTACGCCCCGCACGTCCTACGCGCACCCAACGCGTCCGACGAGCCCGACCGCACCAGTGCGTCCCGCACGTCCCGAGCGCACCCGGCGCACCCGACGAGCCCAACCGCACCACTGCGTCCCGCAGGTCCCGCACGCACTCGACGCGCCCGAGGCTATGCTCGTTGCACCGTGTGGCACGTCTGCGGCCTATGCACCACCACGCAATGCCTCCGCGGCCGCCGCGCTCGCCGTGGACTCACCGCACGTCGCCTCCGCGTCTGCAATGGCATCCGTAGCGCCACGCACCTCCACAGGCCGACACACGGCCTAGAGCTTCACCGCGCAGCCGCCGACGAACGCCGCCACCGACAGCACGCCTCCGGCAAGGGGGCGAGACACCCAAGATAAACCAGCTCATGATACCAATTGTTAGCGCCACCTCTCCACGGCGCCGCTCCTCTTCTACCTGTTTCTCTCATGGTTGCTCTCAAGAACACACTAGACCTGGACACACACCAACACACCCATATACCAAGGAAGAAGAACATAGGGCCTTTGCCTAGAGCACTCCCTTGGAGACTACCATGGCTACATTGTGCTTTTTGCCTCTCAACCATTTTTCCATTCACTCAAAGGAAACCATTTATACAGGGACTCAACACTCCATGATACCTGCGGCCACAACCACCATGCACCACTCACGCCACTAACTACTCCTATTCTCATGATCACGTCTAGCTTCACCACAACACCCAAACAACCCGGCCGTTAATCTAGTTAGCTAACCAACGACATGCATGCATCCATACCAGAGTGTGTGCTAGCTTTCCTCAACTGCCGACCAGTAATCAGCTAACTAGATGCATGCAATTAACTAATCAAGATTACTACTAACATTTTCCTCCTTAATCTTGACTTGCCGTCGCCGGAGTTGCTGTCGGGGAAAGTCCCTTCTTCGTCTCCAGGGCCGTCGCACGCTCGTCCGCCGGATTTGACGTTGCTGCTCCCTTCGCCGTCGTTCATTGCCACGTCCGCCGCCATGGCCTCCACACTCGACGCGAACCACGCAGCATGCATCATCTACGCACGAACGCTGCAACCTCTCATTCTTCCTCCTCGGCGACACACGTCGTGCTCCTTCTCCGCCGGTGACACACGCCTGGCGTTTCTTTACGCCCCGCAGGTCCTACGCGCACCCAACGCGTCCGACGAGCCCGACCGCACCAGTGCGTCCCGCACGTCCCGAGCACACCCGGCACACCCGACGAGCCCAACCGCACCACTGCGTCCCGCAGGTCCCGCACGCACTCGACGCGCCCGACGCTGTGCTCGTTTCGCCATGCGGCATGTGTGCGGCCTATGCACCACCACGCAGCGCCTCCGCGGCCACCGCGCTCGCCGTGGACTCACCGCACGTCGCCTCCGCATCTGCCATGGTTGCCGCAGCGCCGCACACCTCCACAGGCCGACACACGGCCCAAAGCTTCACCGCGCAGCCGCCGACGAACGCCGCCACCGCCGGCACACCTCCGGCAAGGGGAAGAGACACCCAAGATAAACCAGCTCATGATACCAATTGTTGGCGCCACCTCTCCACGACGCCGCTCCTCTTCTACCTGTTTCTCTCATGGTTGCTCTCAAGAACACACTAGACCTGGACACACACAAACACACCCCATATACCAAGGAAGAAGAACATAGGGCCTTTGCCTAGAGCACTCCCTTGGTGACCACCGTGTCTACATTGTGCTTTTGGCCTCTCAACCATTTTCCATTCACTCAAACGAAACCATTTATACAGGGACTCGACACTCCATGATACAAGCGCCCACAACCACCATGCACGACTCACGCCACTAACTACTCCTATTATCATGCTCACGTCCAGCTTCACCACAACGCCCAAACAACCCGGCCGTTCATCTAGCTAGCTAACCAACGACCTACATGCATCCATACCAGAGTGCGTGCTAGCTTTCCTCAACGGCCGGCCACTAATCCGCTAACTACATGCATGCAACTAACTAATCAAGATTACTACTAACATTTTCCTCCTTAATCTTGACTTGCTGTCGCCGGAGTAGCTGCCGGGGAAAGTCCCTTCTTCGTCTGCAGGGCCGTCGCACGCTCGTCTTACCCTAGCCCATAAGTTGAAAGAGCTTCTTACTTTTCATTGTGAAGTCCCCAGTCTTCTCCATGATACGATTGATTTCAGTAAACTCCTCAACCATATCATCGACCTATTGAAGTAGTGTCTTAGAACTTGAAACCTTGCAACAACTATAGTTTGTTCACTTTGCTCAATCACAGTACCTGCTGTATGCAATGATCAAGAATGATGCTTTGACCAGGAACACTTGAAATGATCCGAATTCCATCAGTGTCTAAACTTTTAAGAACTATATAATCAAGACCTCCTTTCATCCAAGTTGTCGGGGATGGCTTCTCAACTACTGCATAATCTGGAAATTGTGAAATAAATGTCATCATGTGAGAATATAATACAGGTTCAGTGTTATAAAAGTGGATTAGACGCTAGGTGCCATATGACTGGGTGCCTATATACTTATGCATGGACTGCCACTCACATAACCCACCGCGCCTTGTACAACGTTGCACATATTTCACGGTAAATTTGAGAAGTATTTTGCAAACAATTAAGAATGCTAGTATCAAGAAGCCATATTAAGGTTCGGCCAAACACAAATTAAATTCAGAGCAATTCTCTTGATCCTCAATGGTCTTTATGAAATATCAGCAATCATTATCATAAAAAATGGATTGATCGTGCACATACATGGAAATGAAAGAAGAAATATAGGTACAAATCAATGAGGAAAACTACACTATTTAGTGGATTACACAACAACCGGCCAGCTCGTGAATAGCATGGACATACCAGCAGTTTTCTACAATAAGGGACCAGCTCGCGAATAGAATGGACATACCCGTCTTTCCTCATCTCCAGAAGCTATCCCAAAAGCATGATTCCTGATTATATACATTGAAGAGCACAGCAGAACCATATTGGAAGAGAACCACATAGCGACAGCAAAATATGTCGTTCTTCACTCCAATGCCCTACAAAAACGTGAAATAAATGAGGTTACATGATGTACATACAACATGTTCAACAAACGATCAAACATAAATATAATTGTTGGCCCTCAAAATATGTGGTGCTACACTGAAATCACTTACCATGATCTCTGGAGGGAATTCAGAGTAGCAGAGCGCAATGTAGTTTAGCGACCAGGTGGATGGATTTACCAAGTCGCTCCCATGCTGTAAAAGATTGGATAAAGAAAATCAAAGAAAGGTCGTTTTTCATTCCTCATCACCAAATCACCGTGGCCTCCCACGACATTGTTAGATGAGAGATTGAAAAAACACAGTAGCCCACAAGGTCTTTCTTGCGGAACTATCCTCAAACACCCAGCGTACAACCACCTATGCGTTCTAACTCACCTGATGGAGAGGAAGTAGGCCTTGACGGGGATGTAGCGCACTAAGCCTTATTCGTCCTCTTCCTCCTGTCGAGCCGCGGGGCCCGGACCCGCCTCTGCCGCCGCCCGGATCCAGGCCCAGTAGACTGAACTCCCATGGCCAGAGTCGCGGGCATCATTGGGTGCGGTTGCAGCGACCGCCACCACCGAGGCCTTGTGCGGAATCTCTCTTCTTCGTCTGCTGTAAAAAATATATAGATGATCGATCTGTCAAGGGTGGCGGCTGGGCGGCGGAGAGAGGCGCACGTCAAGGGCAGCGGAGAGAGGGACCGAGAGTGCGACGGGCGCTGGGCTTGCGTGGAGGTGATAGGGCTGGGTGGAGGGGACTGCGAGGCAGCGCTTAGGATGGAATCATTCCGTAAATCATGGATGGGGATCTGCGGGACGCGGTGCACTAGGACGGTGGCAGACGATGGCGTCTGCCTGGCAGAACATTAGATCTGGATCGTTGATCTGGATGACAAACCATTGACGTAATATAGACAGTCGGATCTGTTTAATTTGATTTGGTTGGACAGTCCTGATTATCCCGTGTACAGTTTGTTGTGTGGTTTTGGGGGAATTCATGTTTGCTCTTTCAATAGTAGTATAGATTAATAGTAGTATAGAATACTGCAGACATGTTTGCAAATGAAGTACACAACTAGATCCTACTAGCCCACTTCACCACGGTACAACATGGAACAACTAAGATACTACAGAGAGTGTCAATTTCAGCGTCAGATCAATGACAGCGGCCACAGCAAACAAACAAGGTAGAACCTACAGCAGACAGTTAATTCCACGTCTTAGCAAGTCCAAGAGAACTCCTGATGCCTGCACAACGATTGATATCATCAGTCAAAACCAATTTTAACAAGGCACACTTGCTGAAATGCCGATCAAGTTATATCATCTCACGATCGTGCATGATTACAACAATAAAGATCAACTCATTTTTCCAGACATATTATAATAATATCCTAAGATGAATCATTAGGGCAAACAAACATGGCCCCAACAATCTAAAAACAACTAATCTGTGGTTGGTACTACTACACACCTTGAACCATTTAACTAATACGTTCTCACACACAAGTATATATGAACGCGGCATAAATTAGAAGATCATCGACTCAATGCCTCCATCAGAGTCAAATACTAATATTCTTAATTATCTAGTCATTCGAGATTTACTTCATGCATCAAGTGCCTATGAGAGCTTCATGAACTACAAAGTAGAATGGTCACGTATCTAACTCATTGGTATGCTTTTTCTGGAATACAAGGAAAGGACGTACCAGTTAGAAATTACCAAATTCATGCCATAGAGACCTCAAACAAGAGATCACACATCTGTTGGAATAGCAACTTGTATTACTATGAGGCCAAAGCCACCATATATAGATGTACATGAGAATGCCAAAAGGCAAGAATACAAAAGGCCAAAGGCTATAATCAATATAATTCTAACACCCCCCTCAAACTCATGGTGGATCCACAGCACTGAGTTTGGAGAGGTGAAATCTATGTTGCACTCTAGTCTGTGTCTTCGTTAAGAAGTCTGCTAGCTGTAACTCGGAAGGCACATATTGAAGAGCAATAACATGATCCTGCACAGCAGCGCACACATAATAAGCATCAACACCAATATGTTTGGTAAGCTCATGTTTCACGGGATCCTGTGCAATACTGATAGCACATGTATTGTCGGACAAGAGGGTGGTAGGTGCAGTAACAGAAACACCAAAATCCTCAGGTAGCCATCGTAATCAAGTGACCTCTGTCGTCAGAAGAGCCATAGCTCTCAATTCGGCCTCTGCACTCGAACGAGAAACAATAGTCTGTTTCTTCATCTTCCAGGCAATGAGTGTAGGAGATATGCCCTAGAGGCAATAAGAAATGTTATTATTTATCTCCATGCTCATAATTATGTTTATGTTCCATGCTATAACTGTTGTGGTTCCCGAGCCCGTATATCCATAAAGGCTCTGGGGAAAACCCATGTGTATGTGTGGAATAATAAATGGTAAAATATATTCCTAGTCATGCCTCTAAGACTAGCTCAAGTATTGCATGATGATTATGTTTTCCCAATCATGGGCATGTCTGTGCCAGCAACTTTGAGGGCACAATGTTAGAAGAACATTTGTGTTGAATCGACCCGAATTAATGTTATGCTATGAGATACGTTCGTCACAAGTTTATGGTTAATAACATAGAGATGGTTAATGTTTGCATAACTCCTTAGACCATGAGAGTATCAAGTTTCTTCATACTTGCTTCATGAACTTTGGGGTTTGTTAAACGTCATCCGTAAATGGGTGGCTCTTACGGCGGCTTACGGGTTCATGGAAAAGTGGGTCAAGTAACTTGATAGCTCAAGATTGGGATTTTCTCCTCTGACGATGGAGAGATATTCTCGGGCCCTCTCGATGTTACGATATCCATCATCATCTGGCCAGACACAGTGTGATTTGATCACAGGCATGCCGGAACACGGAAACGAGAAAAGAGAACATAACCGGTAACACGTTAACTAGCATATTGGACAAATTGTTAATCCACGGGGTTGCAAGTAAATCTCACCTCGGGTATTTGTAACATATCGTGAGGCAACAGGAATAGCACACGACAACTGGAGGTTCACTCGAATATTCATTCGTGTGGGTATAGGGGTCAATATGGGTGTCCACGGCTCCGATGTTGATCATTGATCGGAAAGAGTCCCATTCATGTCTATACATCACCGAACCTATAGGATCACACACTTAAGGGTCATCTATCTGTTGAATACTAGACAGGAAGTCTGAGAGAAATTCACCAAAAAAGTTTCGGACACATCGGAAAGGTTCTAGAGAGAGAACACAAGAATAGTTTCGGTAAAACCGAAAAGTTCTTCGGGGTATTCCATTAAGTAAAATTGGTTCCGGGACATGCCTGATAATTCTTGGAGGGTGCCAGAATTATTCTGGAAACTTATGGGAATTTTCTGGGATAAAAACCAGAAATGTTTCAGAGCTGCCGAAACCACTTCAGATGCTTTTCGCTGATGAAAATAACTAATCCGGAATTGTTCCGGAACGCATTGAAAATTATTTTAATGGGTACTGGAAATATTCTAAGCCCACATAAATATTTTTAGTTTGAACGGACGCTGAAATAATGTCATCGTATATAGTGAAAGTGCTTTTTGGATATTTTTATGAAAATTCACCTTTTAGGGCTCGAAAAGGCTTCTAGAAGGACTTGGGGATCAAGGAACCCCCTTTGAGGGCCCCCATGAAGGTGGGACGTTCAAAGGTGCAGCTCCTCCATGGAGCTCCACTTGTCATCCCTTTATGCCCTTTATGTGTGACATAAATTGTGGGCATTTTGGGTTTTTCATGTTCCCCCTACCCCTTGGGTTTTCCTATAAATAGAGGTGGAGAGGCACTCTCCACACTTACTCCTTATCACATACAAATATCATGCATGATCTGGCCTTCTCTCTCCCTCCTAGCGAAATAGTTTCTTAGAGCCAAAGGCTGTCTGGGTTCCGGCAGGAACTAGTTCTGGATGGCGAAGCCCTGCCGGATAGATGAAAGCACATGTGTGCAACTCTGTGGAGAGATCATAGTTTTGGTCTTAGTTCGAGAGTGCCTCCCGAAGGGCTGTCCGAGTGACCGTCCGAATTTCAAAGGTCCTCCCAAAGGGCTGTCCGTGACCCCGTCCGACGGACTGTCCGATCGCCTCCCAGAGGGCTGTCGGGGGGCAGACGAGGGAATACATCCTCGCGGTTGGGAGGTTGTAAATCCGAGCTGTGCGGATCTGCACCATCGATCATCATCGACTCTTCTTCCGCTGTGCTACGAGTCGGTAATGAAAAAGATCAAACCTTGTATGCAGTCTCCATAGTGGTCCTTGGCTGGTGCATATGTCGGATTTTTTTTTCTGTTGCATTACCCAACAGTGGCATCATGAGCCGTGCTATGCGTAGATGTAGGTTGTGATCTATAATGCATAGAGATGTATGGGTGTTGCACAATATAATTTGTAGTAGATGAGTTCTATTATTAAAAATTATTTGTGCGGGTAGCAGATGAAATCTGTTACACGATGCTCTTGTTTCTTCCCTAGAGTTTGCATATTTCTGATCTTGATAACGGTGTGGTGGATTTTCAATGTTCTGCCAATCCGTGATCATGATTGATCAACGAAGTGCTAACAGTTCGTTGAAATCCACCATAGTTAGAAAGAAAGATGAAATTTCGCAGACAAAAGGGCAATGCATATATGATCTGCACGGGGGTCATGTGTATGACGAAGTTCAGTATGGGGCTCGAGATTTTATTATCTCATGTTTCATACGCTCTGCAAAGTTAATCTAGTGACTTGAATAAATCATACATGATGATGGACGTAGGTAGCTTCCGTTTGTTTCAAAACCTCAAAAGCAACGTAAAACCCTTTTTGTATGAACCGATTAGAGGCGTCTAACTTGGGTTTGCAGGATCGTTTGCATGTGATGTGGTATAGCAGTGCTCATAATAATTTGATTATGTATGAGATGACTATATAATGTAAATTAAGATGACCTGCGTGTCATGATTCAGCATGATGGCTAGAGCCATATGATTGTCAGTTTAATGACCTGCGTGTCAACCTTAAGTAATGCACTTATTTTATTAGCTATAGAGATAGCAATATTATCTGGTGCATCAACAAGGTGGTGACAATCTTCGCGAAGGTGAACACCGACGCGAATGCCGAAGGCGAAGAAATACAAGACTTTGGTGCACCGTCGGAAAGGGCTATACCATATCACGCTATTATGAATTGCTTGAGATGTTTATCCCTTTGGTGCACCCTTTTTGATTGCGCGGTAGTCACTTTTTATTAGGGTGATCTCTCACTTAAAATATCAAGTAGTTAGTGTTCTCCCAAGTGTAGCACTGTCACGGCACCTATCTCTTTGGGGTATCACATGGATACATGGGTACGAACTATTAGAGAATTGTGAGGCGAGTGAGTTGAGATCACTTGGTTGTCTTGACGTTCAGACATGAAAGTCATGAGCTCGGAACATGTGCATCGAAAGATGAACAAGAGGCACATAGAGATGTGATTGGCAAGTTGGCCTACCAATTGCAATTCTCGTCACTTGAGATGGATACATCCTTGGCGTTGAATTGTAATATGGATATTGAAGCACTCACGGTCAATTATGAGAGATATTGATTTGAGTGGGAGCGCACTGTTGAATTAACATGTTTAATTCTCAGTGCAATTAATTATGAACACTGTCTAAGTGTTACTTGCTAAATATTTGTAGAATAATGGCTCGCATTTCCTCCTTCCCTGTTAAAATTGAATAGATGTTAAATATCTGGTTAAAACTTTACAATTGGTAACGTAATGTGAGGATTGTCCTCAAGAGTTCAGAGAAGGACTTTGTCCTATCGCATGCTCTCGGTATTCTGGCGCTAATGTTATGGATGATGTGACTCTCGTCCTTCCATCCAAAAGCTAGAATTCCGTTACGGTCAAGTGCAATATGTTTGCTTCCATGAGACATGAACTTCAAAAGTTTTGGGATAGCTATGTAATATTCATGGAACTGAAAATCATTTTCAGACACAAACAAAGGCTAAAAGATATGTGATATCCAAATCAATGTTTGTTTTGCAAACTGTTAGTAAAAGTGTTTACTGGGCATTTGACTGATGAGAGAGGGATCCAAAAGAACGCCTGTCATACAGTGAAGTTGGAAGCTTCTTCTGGAACTAGGAGAAATAGTGAAAGCTAAATTGTTGGAAGTATTAAGGCAAAAAGAAAGAAGACTGGAATATCTAGCTCATGTATGAATGTCATAAAAAATTTGATGTATAGAAGGCTGGTGAAAGATATAGTTCTTGGGAATTATGGTTAAACATGTTAATCACTAATTCTTGGGGATTGTGAGTTGATCACAAAAATACCCGCTCAACTGTATTCTGTGGCAAATCAATGCAAGAACTACTACGGCCTAAAGGACTTGCCGGGACTGAGGATTAAATACATGTTGGGAACATAGTAAAAGTTGCTATGCCTTCCATCGGTGTATTACCTATGTATTTACTTTCATAATTCATTTTAGAGTTTAACACACTCTAGCCCATTGCATAAGGTATCTTGCAAGAAGGTTGTTCATAAGAGAACTTCTAATGTTCGGTGTTATGAATAACATAAGGGGCATACTTTCATTGAGAATGAGATGTACGTTATGAATGTTGATAATAATACATTACCTCTGTGTTTACTTTCATAATTCATTTTAGATTTTTTTATATACTCTAGCCCATTTCAGATATTGTTGCTTTCCCCGACTCTTGTATATTCGAGCTATGTACTCGAGCCCTCGAGGCCCCTGGCTTGTAATATAAAGCTTTTATTATTTTATTTGTGTCTAGTGTTGTGTTGTGATATCTTCCCGTGAGTCCCTGATCTTGATCGTAAACATTCACATGTATGATTAGTGTACAATTGAATCGGGGGGTCACAATTTGGTGAAATATTATATGTTCGTATCCATTATGCTATTTAATACCCCTCTGATCTTGAGCATGATTATCATTTGTGAGTAGTTACTTTTGTTCTCGTGGTCACGGGAGAAGTCATGTTGCAAGTAGTCATGTGAACTTGATATGTGTTCGATATTTTAATGATATGTATGTTCTGATCCCTTAGTGGTGTCATGTGAACATCGACTACATTGCACTTCACCATATTTGGGCCTAAGGAGTTGCATCGTGGAGTAGTTATTAGATGATGGGTTGCTAGAGTGACAAAATCTTAAACCCTAGTTTATGCGCTACCTCGTAAGGGAACGATTTGGATCCAAAAGTTTAATGCTATGGTAAGATTTTATCTTAATACTTTTCTCGTAGTTGCGGATCCTTGCGAGGGGGTTATTCATAAGTAGGAGGTTTGTTCAAGTAAGAACATCACCTAAACAAATTTCCACCCACATATCAAATTATCCAAGTAGAGAACACAAATTAAACCAACATGCTGAAAGTAGCATGGTGAAATTCCCGTGTACCCTCAAGAACGCTTTGCTTATTATAAGAGAACGTTTTGGCCTATCCTTTTCAACAAAAGGATTGGAGAACCTTGTCATACATCTCCAACGTATCTATAATTTTGATTGTTCCATGCTATATTATATCCTGTTTTGGACATTATTGGGCTTTATTAGACACTTTTATATTATTTTTGGGACTAACCAATTAACCGGAGGCCCAACCCAGAATTGTTGTTTGTTGCCTATTTCAGATTTTCGCAGAAAAAGAATATCAAACGGAGTCCAAACGGAATGAAACCTTCGGGAACGTGATCTTCGGAACGAACATGATCCAGAGGACTTGGACCCTACGTCAAGAAAGCAACCAGGAAGGCACGAGGTAGTTGGCGCGCCTCCCCCCCCCCAGGCGCGCCCTCCACCCTCCACCGACGTACTTCTTCCTCCTATATATACCTATGTACCCCCAAACTACCAGATACGGAGCCCAAACCCTAATTCCACCATCGTAACTTTCTGTATCCGCGAGATCCCATCTTGGGGCCTTCTTCGGAGCTCCGCCAGAGGGGGCATCGATCACGGAGGGCTTCTACATCAACACCATAGCCTCTCTGATGAAGTGTGAGTAGTTTACTTCAGACCTTCGGGTCCATAGTTATTAGCTAGATGGCTTCTTCTCTCTTTTTGGATCTCAATACAAAGTTCTCCCTCTCTCTTGTGGAGATCTATTCGATGTAATCTTCTTTTTTGCGGTGTGTTTGTTGAGACCGATGAATTGTGAGTTTATGATCAAGTTTCTCTATGAATAATATTTGAATCTTCTCTGAATTATATTATGTATGATTGGTTATCTTTGCAAGTCTCTGCGAATTATCAGTTTGGTTTGGACTACTAGATTGATCTTTCTTGCAATGGGAGGAGTGCTTACCTTTGGGTTCAATCTTGCGGTGTCCTTTCCCAGTGACAGTAGGGGCAGTTATACGTCTCCAACATATCTATAATTTTTGATTGCTCCATGCTATATTATCTACTATTTTGGACTATATTGGGCTTTATTTTCCACTTTTATATAATTTTTGGGACTAACCTATTAACCGGAGGCCCAGCCTAGCATTGCTGTTTTTTTGCCTATTTCAGTGTTCCGAAGAAACGGAATATCAAACGGAGTCCAAACGGAATAAACCTTTCTGGAACGTGATTTTCTTCCCGAATATGACCCAAGAGACTTGGACCCTATGCCAAGGAAGCTTCGAGGTGGGCACGAGGTAGCGGGGCGGGTACTAGACCCCCAGGCGCGCCCCCACCCTCGTGGGCCCAACGAAGCTCCACCGACGTACTTCTTCCTCCTATATATACCTACGTACCCCCAAACGAACAGGGATGGAGCAAAAAACCTAATTCCACCGCCGCAACTTTCTGTATCCACGAGATCCCATCTTGGGGCCTATTCCGGAGCTCCGCAGAAGAGGGCCATCATCACGGAGGGCTTCTACATCATCATAGCCCCTCCGATGAAGTGTGAGTAGTTTACCTCAGACCTTCGGGTCCATAGTTATTAGCTAGATGGCTTCTTCTCTCTCTTTGGATCTCAATACAAAGTTCTCCCCCTCTCTTGTGGAGATCTATTCGATGTAATCTTCTTCTTTTTGTGGTGTGTTTGTTGAGACCGATGAATTGTGGGTTTATGATCAAGTCTATCTATGAATAATATTTGAATCTTCTCTTAATTCTTTTATGTATGATTGGTTATCTTTGCAAGTCTCTTCGAATTATCCGTTTCGTTTGGCCAACTAGATTGGTAGTTCTCGCCATGGGAGAAGTGCTTAGCTTTGGGTTCGATCTTGCGGTGTCCTTTCCAAGTGATAGAAGGGGCAGCAAGGCACGTATTGCATCGTTGCCATCGAGGATAACAAGATGGGGTTTATTTCATATTGCATGAATTTATCTCTCTACATCATGTCATCTTGCTTAAAGCGTTACTATGTTTTTAACTTAATACCCTAGATGCATGCTAGATAGCGGTCGATGAGTGGAGTAATATTAGTAGATGCAGAATCGTTTCGGTCTACTTGTCACGGACGTGATGCCTATATACATGATCATGCCTAGATATTCTCATAACTATGCTCAATTCTGTCAATTGCTCAACAGTAATTTGTTCACCCACCATAGAATACTTATGCTCTTGAGAATAGCCACTAGTGAAACCTATGGCCCCCGGGTCTATTCTCATCATATCAATCTCCATCACTTTAATCTTGCTTTGCTTTTTTACTTTGCCTTTTACTTTTCACTTTGCATCTCTATACCGAAAATACCAAAAATATTATATCTATCAGATCTCACTCTCGTAAGTGACCGTGAAGGGGTTGACAACCCCTAATCGCGTTGGTTGCGAGTAGCTATCGTTTTGTGCACGTACGAGGGACTTGAGCGTGGCCTCCTACTCGATTGATACCTTGGTTCTCAAAAACTGAGGGAAATACTTACGCTACTCTCCTGCATCATCCTCTCCTCTTCGGTGAAAACCAACGCAAGCTCAAGAGGTAGCAAGAAGAATTTCTGGCGCCGTTGCCGGGGAGTCTACGCAAAAAGTCAACATACCAAGTACCCATCACAATCCCTATCTCCCGCATTACATTATTTGTCATTTGCCTCTCGTTTTCCTCTCCCCCCCAATTCACCCTTGCCGTTTTATTCGCCCTCTCTTTCTCCTTCTCCTTCTCCTTCTCCTCCTCCTTTTTCGTTTGCCTTTTTCTCGCTTGCCTTTTGTTTGCTCGTGTGTTGGATTGCTTGTTTGTCGCGATGGCTCAAGATACTACCAAATTGTGTGACTTCACCAATACCAGTAATAATGATTTCCTTAGCACTCCGATTGCTCCTCTTGCCAATACTGAATCTTGTGAAATCAATACTGCCTTGTTGAATCTTGTTATGAAAGATCAATTTGCCAGCCTTCCTAGTGAAGATGCCGCTACTCATCTCAATAGCTTCGTTGATTTATGTGATATGCAAAAGAAAAAAGATGTCGATAATGATGTCGTTAAATTGAAGCTATTTCCTTTTTCGTTTAGAGATCGTGCTAAAGCTTGGTTTTCGTCTTTGCCTAAAAATAGTATTGATGCTTGGAACAAGTGCAAAGATGCTTTTATCTCTAAGTATTTTCCTCCCGCTAAGATCATCTCTCTTAGAAACGATATTATGAATTTTAAGCAACTTGATCATGAACATGTTGCACAAGCTTGGGAGAGAATGAAATTAATGATACGTAATTGCCCTACTCATGGTTTAAATTTATGGATGATTATACAAAATTTTTATGCCGGATTGAATTTTGCTTTTAGAAATCTTTTAGATTCGGCCGCGGGAGGCACTTTTATGGAAATCACTTTAGGAGATGCTACTAAACTCCTAGATAATATTATGGTTAATTATTCTCATTGGCATACTGAAAGATCTTCTAATAAAAAAGTGCATGTGATAGAAGAAATCAATGTTTTGAGTGGAAGGATGGATGAACTTATGAAATTATTTGCTACTAAGAGTGTTTCTTCTGATCCTAATGATATGACTTTTTCTACTTTGATTGAGAATAACAATGAATCTATGGATGTGAATTTTGTTGGTAGGAATAATTTTGGTAACAACGCGTATAGAGGGAATTTTAATCCTAGGCCTTATCCTAGTAATCCTTCTAATAATTATGGAAACTCCTACAACAACTCTTATGGAAATTATAATAAGATTCCCTCTCAATTTGAGAATAGTGTTAAAGAGTTTATGAATTCACAAAAGAATTTTAATGCTTTGCTTGAAGAGAAATTACTTAAAGTTGATGATTTGTCTAGGAACGTTGATAGAATTTCTTTTGAGATTTATTCTTTAAAGCTTAGATCTATTCCTCCCAAGCATGATATCAATGAGTCTCTCAAAGCCATGAGAATTTCCATTGATGAGTGCAAGGAAAGAACCGCTAGGATGCGTGCTTCCAAAGATCCCTTTATTAAAGCGTGTTCTTCCAATTCCTATGAAAATCAAGATGAAGATCTAAAAGTTATTGATGTGTCCCCTATCAAATATTTGTTTTGCAATATGAATCTTGATGAAACTGAATATGATCTTCCTTTACCTAGAAGGCGTTCTAAAAATTTGGAGTATTTAGATCTTTATGATGAAATTGATGAAAGTGGGATTGAAAGAAATAAAAATCTAGATGTTGCTAAACCCACTATATTGGATTTCAAGGAATTTCATTATTAAAGTTTCTCTTTAATTGATTGTATTTCCTTTTTGCAATCCATGCTAAATTCTCCACATGCTTATAGTCAAAAGAAAGTCTTTACCGAACATATTGTTGATGCCTTGATGCAATCTTATGAAGAAAAGCTTGAGTTAAAAGTTTCTATCCCTAGAAAACTCTATGATGAGTGGGAACCAACTACTAAAATTAAAATTAAAAATCGTGAGTTTTATGCTTTGTGTGATTTGGGTGCTAGTGTTTCCACTATCCCCAAAACTTTGTGTGATTTGCTAGATTTCCGCGATTTTGATGATTGCTCTCTAAACTTGCATCTTGCGGATTCCACTATTAAGAAACTTATGGGAAGAATTAATGATGTTCTTATTGTTGCAAATAGGAATTATGTGCCCATAGATTTCATTGTTCTTGACATAGATTGCAATCCTTCTTGCCCTATTATTCTTGGTAGACCTTTCCTTAGAACGGTTGGTGCGATTATTGATATGAAGGAAGGGAATATTAGATTTCAATTTCCATTAAAAAAGGCATGGAACAGTTTCCTAGAAGGAAAATAAAATTGCCATATGAAACTATCATGAGAGCCACTTATGGATTGCCTACAAAAGATGGCAATACCTAGATCTATCCTCGCTTTTATGCCTAGCTAGGGGCGTTAAACGATAGCGCTTGTTGGGAGGCAACCCAATTTTATTTTTAGTTTTTTCTGTATTTCTTATGTTAGGGAATAAATAACCCATCTAACTTCTGTTTGGATGTGGTTTTGTGTTTTAATTAGTGTTTTTGCCAAGTAGAACCGTTGGGAAGACTTGGGGAAAGTCTTGTTGAACTTGCTGTAAAAACAGGAACTTTAGCGCTCACGAGAACTGCTGTAATTTTTATTTGGAAAGTGATATTTAGTTAATTCTTTTCGCAGATGATTAATATATAAATTACTCACGTCCAGCAATTTATTTTAGAATTTTTGGGGTTCCAGATCTTGTGTTATCTACAGATTACTACAGACTGTTCTGTTTTTGACAGATTCTGTTTTTCGTGTGTTGTTTGCTTATTTTGATGAATCTATGGCTAGTAAAATAGTTTATAATCCATAGAGAAGTTGGAATACAGTAGGTTTAACACCAATATAAATAAATAATGAGTTCATTACAGTACCTTGAAGTGGTCTTTTGTTTTCTTTCTCTAACGGAGCTCACGAGATTTCTATTGAGTTTTGTGTTGTGAAGTTTACAAGTTTTTGGTGAATTCTTTTGATGGATTATGGAACAAGGAGTGGAAAGAGCCTAAGCTTGGGGTTGCCCATGTCACCCCCAAGATAATCCAAGGACACCAAAAATTCAAAGCTTGGGGATGCCCCGGAAGGCATCCCCTCCTTCGTCTACTTCCATCGGTAATTTACTTGGAGCTATATTTTTATTCACCAACATGATATGTGTTTTGCTTGGAGCGTCTTGTATTATTTGTTTATTTGTTTGCTAGTGTGCCACAATCATCCTTTCTGTACACACCTTTTGAGAGAGCCATACATGAATTATAATTTGATAGAATACTCTATGTGCTTCACTTATATCTTTTGAGCTATGTAGTTTTGCTCTATGTGCTTCACTTATATCTTTTGAGCGTTATAATTTTGCTCTATGTGCTTCACATAGATCTTTAGAGCACGGTGGTGGATTTGTTTTAAATAAACTATTGATCTCTCATGCTTCACTGAAATTATTTTGAGAGTCTTAATAGCATGGTAATTTGCTTAATAATAACATGCTTGGTATTCAAGATTTGTGAAACTTTCTTTTGAGTGCGTTGAATACTAAGAAAAGTTGGATGCTTGATAATTGTTTTGAGATATGGAGGTACTAATATCAGAGTCACGCTAGTAGAGTAATTGTGAATTTGAGAAGTGCTTGAGTTAAAGTTTGCAAGTCCCGTAGCATGCACGTATGGTAAACGTTATGCAACAAATTTGAAACATGAGGTGTTATTTGATTGTCCTCCTTATGAGTGGCAGTCGGGGACGAGCGATGGTCTTTTCCTACCAATCTATCCCCCTAGGGGCATGCGCGTAATGCTTTGGTTATTGATGGCTTGTAGATTTTTTCAACAAGTATATGAGTTCTTTATGACTAATGTTGAGTCCATGGATTATACGCACTCTCACCCTTCCATCATTGCTAGCCTCTACGGTACCGTGCATTGCCCTTTCTCACATCGAGAGTTGGTGCAAACTTCGCCGGTGCATCCAAACCCCGTGATATGATATGCTCTTTCACACATAAACCTCCTTATATCTTCCTCAAAACAGCCACCATACCTACCTATTATGGCATTTCCATAGCCATTCCGAGATATATTGCCATGCAACTTCCCACCATCCAGTTTATCATGACACATTCATCATTGTCATATTGCTAGCATGATCATGTAGTTGACATAGTATTTGTGGCAAAGCCACCATTCATAATTCTTTCATACTTGTCACTCTTGATTCATTGCATATCCCGGTACACCGCCGGAGGCATCCATATAGAGTCATACTTTGTTCTAGTATCGAGTTGTAATAATTGAGTTGTAAATATATAGAAGTGTAATGATCATCATTCAATAGAGCATTGCCCCAAAACAAAAGAAGAGAGAAAGGCCAAAGAAAAGAAAAAGAAGCCCCCCCCCCAAAAAGGGGCAATGCTACTATCCTTTTTCCACACATGTGCTTTAAAATCTTCATGATAGAGAGTCTCGTGTTTTTTCACATTCATATACTAGTGGGGATTTTTCATTATAGAACTTGGCTTGTATATTCCAACAATGGGCCTCCTCAAGTGCCCTAGGTCTTCGTGAGCAAGCAAGTTGGATGCACACCCACTTAGTTTCTTTTGTTGAGCTTTCATACATTTATAGCTCTAGTGCATCCGTTGCATGGAAATCCCTACTCCTTGCATTAACATCAATCGATGGGCATCTCCATAGCGCATTGATTAGCCTCGTTGATGTGAGACTTTCTCCTTTTTGTATTCTCCACATAACCCCCATCATTATATTCTATTCCACCCATAGTGCTATATCCATGGCTCACGCTCATGTATTGCGTGAAAGTTTATGAGTTTGAAATTATTAAGGTATGAAACAATTGCTTGGCTTGTCATCGGGGTTGTGCATGATGAGAGCATTCTTGTGTGACGAAAATGGAGCATGAATAAACTATATGATTATGTAGGGATGAACTTTCTTTGGCCATGTTACTTTGAGAAAACATAATTGGTTTGTTGGTTTGCTTGAAGTATTATTATTCCCTATGTCAATATGAACTTTTGTCTTGAATCTTTCTAATCTGAATATTCATACCACAATTAAGAAGATTTGCATTGAAATTATGCCAAGTAGCACTCCGCATCAAAAGTTCTCTTTTTATCATTTACCTACTCGAGGACGAGCAGGAATTAAGCTTGGGGATGCCTGATACGTCTCCAACGTATCTATAGTTTTTGATTTCTCCATGCTATATTATCTACTGTTTTGGACTATATTGGGTATTTTCCACATTTATATTATTTTTGGGACTAACCTATTAAACGCAGGCCCAGCCTAGAATTGCTGTTTTTTTTGCCTATTTCAGTGTTTCGAAGAAACGGAATATCAAACAGAGTCCAAACAGAATGAAACCTTCGGGAACGTGATTTTCTCACCGAATATGACTCAGGAGACTTGGACCCTACGCCAAGGAAGCTTCGAGGTGGGCACAGGGTAGGGGGCGCGCCCTATACCCCCAGGCGTGCCCCCACCCTCGTGGGCCCACCGAAGCTCCACCGACGTACTTCTTCCTCCTATATATACCTACGTACCCCCAAACGAACAGAGACAGAGCCAAAAACCTAATTCCACCGCCGCAACTTTCTGTATGCACGAGATCCCATCTTGGGGCCTGTTCCGGAGCTCCGCCAGAGAGGGCCGTCATCACGGAGGGCTTGTACATCATCATAGCCTCTCCGATGAAGTGTGAGTAGTTTACCTCAGACCTTCGGGTCCATAGTTAGTAGCTAGATGGCTTCCTCTCTCTATTTGGATCTCAATACAAAGTTCTCCCCCTCTCTCGTGGAGATCTATTTGATGTAATCTTCTTCTTTTTGCGGTGTGTTTGTTGAGATCGATGAATTGTGGGTTTATGATCAAGGCTATCTATGAATAATATTTGAATCTTCTCTGAATACTTTTATGTATGATTGGTAATCTTTGCAAGTCTCTTCGAATTATCAGTTTGGTTTGGCCTACTAGATTGGTTTTTCTTGCCATGGGAGAAGTGCTTAGCTTTAGGTTCGATCTTGCGGTGTCCTTTCCCAGTGACAGAAGGGGCAGCAAGGCATGTATTGTATCGTTGCCATCGAGGATAACAAGATTGGGTTTATTTCATATTGCATGAATTTATATCTCTACATCATGTCATCTTTCTTAAAGCGTTACTCTGTTTTTAACTTAATACTCTAGATGCATGCTGGATAGCGGTCGACGAGTGGAGTAATAGTAGTAGATGCAGAATTGTTTCGGTCTACTTGTCACGGAGGTGATGCCTATATACATGATCATGCCTAGATATTCTCATAACTATGCTCAATTCTGTCAATTGCTCAACAATAATTTGTTCACCCACCGTAGAATACTTATGCTCTTGAGAGAAGCCACTAGTGAAACCTATGGCCCCCGGGTCTATTCTCATCATATCAATCTCCATCACTTTAATCTTGCTTTGCTTTTTACTTTGCCTTTTACTTTTCACTTTGCATCTCTATACCAAAAATACCAAAAATACTATCTATCAGATCTCACTCTCGTAAGTGACCGTGAAGGGATTGACAACCCCTAACCGCATTGGTTGCGAGTAGCTATCGTTTTGTGCAGGTACGAGGGACTTGAGTGTGGCCTCCTATTGGATTGATACCTTGGTTCTCAAAAACTGAGGGAAATACTTACGCTACTCTGCTGCATCATCCTATCCTCTTCGGGGAAAACCAGCGCAAGCTCAAGAGGTAGCAATCTCCATAGCCCGTTGATATGCCTAGTTGATGTGAGAATATCTTCTCCCTTTTTGTCTTCTCCACAACCACCATTCTATTCCACATATAGAGCTATGTCCATGGCTCACGCTCATGTACGTATTGCGTGAAGATTGAAAAAGTTTGAGAACACCAAAAGTATGAAACAATTGCTTGGCTTGTCATCGGGGTTGTGCGTGATTTAAATACTTTGTGTGGTGAAGATGGAGCATAGCCAGACTATATGATTTTGTAGGGATAACTTTTTTAGGCCATGTTATTTTGAAGAGACATAATTGCTTAGTTAGTATGCTTGAAGTATTATTATTTCTATGTCAATATTGAACTTTTGTCTTGAATCTTTCGGATCTGAATATTCATACCACAATTAAGAGAATTACATTGAAATTATGCCAAGTAGCATTCCACATCAAAAATTCTGTTTTTATCATTTACCTACTCGAGGACGAGTAGGAATTAAGCTTGGGGATGCTTGATACGTCTCGAACGTATCTATAATTTTTTATTGTTCCATGCTATATTATATCTTGTTTTGGACATTATTGGGCTTTATTATACACTTTTATATTATTTTTGGGACTAACCTATTAACCGGAGGCCCAGCCCAGAATTTCTGTTTTTGCCTATATCATAGTTTCACAGAAAAAGAATATCAAACAGAGTCCAAACGAAATGAAACCTTCGGGAACGTGATTTTCGGAACGAACGTGATCCAGAGGACTTGGACCCTACGTCAAGAAAGCAACCAAGAAGGCATGAGGTAGGGGGCACGCCCTCCACCCTCGTGGGGCCCACATTGCTCCACCGACGTACTTATTCATCCTATATATACCTACGTACCACCAAACTACCAGATATGGAGCCAAAACCCTAATTCCACCACCGTAACTTTCTGTATCCGCGAGATCCTATCTTGGGGCCTTTTCCGGAGCTCCGCCGGAGGGGGCATCGATCACAGAGGGCTTCTACATCAACACATAGCCTTTCCGATGAAGTGTGAGTAGTTTACTTCAGACCTTTGGGTCCATAGTTATTAGCTAGATGGCTTCTTCTCTCTTTTTGCAGATCACGGAGGTATCTTGCAAGAAGGTTGTTCATAAGAGAACTTTTAATGTTCGATGTTATGAATAACATAAGCGGCATACTTTCATTGAGAATGAGATGTATGTTATGAATGTTGATAATAATACATTACCTCTGTGTTTACTTTCATAATTCATTTAGATTTTTTATATACTCTAGCCCATTTCAGATATTGTTGCTTTCCCTGACTCTTGTGTATTCGAGCTATGTACTCGAGCCCTCGAGGCCCCTGGCTTGTAATATAAAGATTTTATTATTTTATTTGTGTCTAGTGTTGTGTTGTGATATCTTCCCGTGAGTCCCTGATCTTGATCGTACACATTCACGTGTATGACTAGTGTACAATTGAATTGGGTGGTCACAATTTGGTGAAATATTATATGTTCATATCCATTATGCTCTTTAATACCCCTCTGATCTTGAGCATGATTATCATTTGTGAGTAGTTACTTTTGTTCTCGAGGTCACGGGAGAAGTCATGTTGCAACTAGTCATGTGAACTTGATATGTGTTCAATATTTTAATGATATGTATGTTGTGATCCCTTAGTAGTGTCATGTGAACGTTGACTACATGGCACTTCACCATATTTGGGCCTAAGGAGTTGCATTGTGGAGTAGTTATTAGATGATGGGTTGCTAGAGTGACAGAAGCTTAAACCCTAGTTTATGCGCTACTTCGTAAGGGAACGATTTGGATCCAAAAGTTTAATGCTATGGTTAGATTTTATCTTAATACTTTTCTCGTAGTTGCGGATGCTTGCGAGGGGGTTAATCATAAGTAGGAGGTTTGTTCAAGTAAGAACATCACCTAAACAAATTTCCACCCACATATCAAATTATCCAAGTAGAGAACACAAATTAAACCAACATGCTGAAAGTAGCATGGTGAAATTCCCGTGTACCCTCAAGAATGCTTTGCTTATTATAAGAGACTGTTTTGGCCTGTCCTTTGCCACAAAAGGATTGGACAACCTTGTGATACATCTCCAACGTATATATAAGTTTTGATTGTTCCATGCTATATTATATCCTGTTTTGGACATTATTGGGCTTTATTATACACTTTTATATTATTTTTGGGACTAACCAATTAACCGGAGGCCCAACCCAGAATTGCTGTTTTTTGCCTATTTCAGAGTTTCGCGGAAAAAGAATATCAAACGAAGTCCAAACGGAATGAAACCTTCGGGAACGTGATCTTTGGAACGAACGTGATCCAAAGGACTTGGACCCTACGTCAAGAAAGCAACCATGCAGGCACGAGGTAGGGGCGCGCCTACCCCCCCCCCCCCCCCCCCAAGGCACGCCCTCCACCCTCGTGGGACCCACGTTGCTCCACCGACATACTTTTTCCTCCTATATATACCTACGTACCCCCAAACTACCAGATGCGGAGCCAAAACCCTAATTCCACCGATGTAACTTTCTGTATCCGCGAGATCCCATCTTGGGGCCTTTTCCGGAGCTCCGCCGAGGGAGCATCGATCACAGAGGGCTTCTACATCAACACCATAGCCTCTCCGATGAAGTGTGAGTAGTTTACTTCAGACCTTCGGGTCCATAGTTATTAGCTAGATGGCTTCTTCTCTCTTTTTGGATCTCAATACAAAGTTCTCCCCCTCTCTTGTGGAGATCTATTCGATATAATCTTATTTTTTGCGGTGTGTTTGTTGAGATCGATGAATTGTGGGTTTATGATCAAGTTTATCTATGAACAATATTTGAATCTTCTCTGAATTCTTTTATGTACGATTGGTTATCTTTGCAAATCTCTTCGAATTATCAGTTTGGTTTGGCCTACTAGATTGATCTTTCTTGCAATGGGAGAAGTGCTTAGCTTTGGTTTCAATCATGCGGTGTCCTTTCCGAGTGACACTAGGGGCAGCAAGGCACGTATTGTATTGTTGCCATCGAGGATAACAAGATGGGGTTTATATCATATTGGATGAGTTTATCCCTCTACATCATGTCATCTTGCTTAAAGCATTACTCTGTTCCGTTGAACTTAAGTCTCTAGATGCATGCTGGATAGCGGTCAATGTATGGAGTAATAGTAGTAGATGCAGGCAGGAGTCGGTCTACTTGTCTCGGACGTGATGCCTATATACATGATCAATTGCTCAACAGTAATTTGTTTACCCGCCGTAATACTTATACTCTCGAGAGAAGC
Organism: Triticum urartu; assembly: GCF_056163025.1. Lineage (NCBI taxonomy): Eukaryota > Viridiplantae > Streptophyta > Magnoliopsida > Poales > Poaceae > Triticum > Triticum urartu. The sequence goes on along the minus strand of NC_141878.1, from coordinate 8,595,189 downwards.
CACTAGTGAAACCTATGGCCCCCGGGTCTATTTTCCATCATATTAATCTTCCATCAACAAGCTATTTCCTTTTCCTTTTATTTTGCTTTCTTTACTTTGCATCTTTATCATAAAAATAACAAAAATATTATCTTATCATATCTATCAGATCTCACTTTCATAAGTGACCGTGAAGGGATTGACAACCCCTTTATTGTGTTGGTTGCGAGGTTTTTATTTGTTTGTGTAGGTGTGAGGGACTCGTGCGTGGCCTCCTACTGGATTGACACCTTGGTTCTCAAAAACTGAGGGAAATACTTACGCTACTTTGCTGCATCACCCTTTCCTCTTCAAGGGAAAACCAACGCAGTGCTCAAGAGGTAGCACCTTGCTACACTTTATATACCGTTACCATTACTTGCTCGTTACAATTATCTTACTATCAAACTACCTGTTACCAACAATTTTAGTGCTTGCAGAAATTACCATGCTGAAAACCACTTGTCATTTCCTTATGCTCCTCGTTGGGTTCGACACTCTTACTTATTGAAAGGACTACGATTGATCCCATACACTTGTGGGTCATCACCAGTCACATCAATCCCGGCTCCAGGTCTCTCATGGATTGTAGTTGCCCTCATGTAAGCCTTGAGTTATGCCTCACTTCCCAAACCGATCTGATCCAAGTTACATTTCCCGACAACTTGCAAATAGAAAAAGTAAAAGGCTGCATTACTTCGTACAAATTATTTTCAATGGGAATGACTAGCGAGAAATGAGTGAGACGACCGAACTAATACTGTTTGCACACAAACATGAACACATCACTGTGTACCCTTCATACCAAGGGTGATGCAGCACAACTCTCATCGAACGAGAATCAATCGGAAGCACGATACGCAAGACATCAGACGGGAGCTTTTGTCGACCCAAAATCTGTCTTACCCGGGAGGGACGCCGTTAGGGCTCGCGGTGGCTATGGGTTTTTGCAGGTCCACCTAACCGCCCCTAGAGCCTCGTGGATCTGCAACCCTCCAGCATGAAGGACTTATTAAGGCATGAGAAGCATGATACAAATTTAGGAGATAAAAGTAGATGAACACAAATATGTAATTAATTTCAAAAAATAGTGGACTTCCTTGGCTTAAAATTGAGCCACAATGAGTACAAACCCGGCTTTAGCATAGCTAGGATGCACAGAGCCAACACGGACACCACAAAGACACACACAAAAGTGATGATAAATAGCAAAGTCTTATAAGACCAAAGCTATGCATATGTGAGGAAAGAACCTCAAAGCGACTGGATCCCCGATAGGTCGATCCAGGGGGAAAAAGCAATGTCACAGCTTCGCTTGATCCTTTGCCCCATACTTTGAGATCTTCCTCCCCGCTGATCAAGCAACAACGCAGCTCATCATCTCATATCACCACACATAGGACAAGATTGTTCAACAGCAACGCCTTCAAAAAGGGAGCAACGATGAAGCGTTATCGTCGCCAGATCCAACCACCAAGGCAAGAATCTAGGGTTTCACACTAAAGAACCAGTCTGAGCATTCCAAGCAATGCCTTCAACAAGGTAACAATGTAAAAACACCACCATTGCCAGGTCTAACTACTCGGGTTAGAGACTGGAGCTCAAGACTGGGTGCTTGAGTAGCACCACCACGCATGTGTTGTCGCCATCACTTTTCCATGATCTGAGAAACTACATGTAATGTGACCGCCGATGCTACACGACCATCCCTTTGTGTCACGGTTATGGTCATATATCCGATGGTTCTGAACCTCCGCCTCCATTGGGCTGTTGTCCTTGTTGGACAAGGTGCAGAGCCACATGACCTTTCTGATCGATTGAAGACACAAGAACAAAGCCAAAACAAATAACAACAACACAAGATTACTATAACAGGATTATGAGCATCCATGTTTGATCCTCTCCTCCTAGATGGTCACCTCCTCTTTACCAAAGAAGCATTGTTAACATGCAGGCCCTTTTACTATGATTATTCGTTGTAAATACTATCCCTCTATATTTGTCGTAAATACCATCCCTCGATAGGCGACACATAAAGATGTTAATATCCAGCGGGGTTTTAAACCGCCAAAGATGGTTAATCTTGGTCAGAGGCGAAGACCAAGTCATCAAAGAAAAAAAGGAGTGATGCTCCATTGCACTTATGAACAACCAATGTAAGTCTTACCCGAGTAGGGAACCATCTCCTTTTTGTATTTTTTTTTCAAAACCACCTCATGTATTAATTAACCAACATATTTGTTACAATCACTCATTACAAAATTCACCAAACAAGGCAGAACATCATTAACAAGAATACCATCTGATCTATTGTCAAAACTGAACTTTGCAATTAAATGGCCCACCACATTGGCTGATCGTTTCATCATACAATTTTTTAAAATATTTAGCAAGTTAGAGAAACTCATTGTTTCCTTTTTCAAATCAAAGAGCGCTGACCTATCCAAATTTTCCTTTGCAAGAGTCGAAACACAAACACACAGTCAGTCTCTAAAATTATAGAATTGTTTTTTAAACAAAAAATTATAGGATTGTGGAGAGCGATACCTATAAAGAGATCAACAATACATGCCCGGAGTTCCGCTTCCTCCATGCTTTTACAATGCCCAATGATATCCCAAGAAGAAACAATGGCATTCCCAAAAGAGTCCATAGCCATCACACCCACACTTGCAACGCTAATGTTCTCCATAAACATTGCATCGACATTTATCTTGATATAATCTGAAGGAGGGGGTTGCAAAGCCACCCGAGTTTCCAAAGTATTAGGAGCAATTCCTAGTCTACGCACCGTGCCTTTGCATTTATTCTTCAAGTCCTCCACTGGATAGGAGTGAAAAGCAACAAAACACGGCCAATGATTATCCACAAAACCAGAAGAGTCTGAGACCGATTCCTTGCCCTTGCCCAAAATCAAATCATTTCTCAAATGCTAGACTCTCCAGAAAATAAAAATTATTTGGTCACGCATCTTAGGGCTCAATTTTTTTAGAAGAATAAGAAGCCAATCACTTCCAGTATACCTGAACACCTCCTTCGGAGGTAATTCCCATATGTCCCTCATGGCCATACATAATACATAAGCCTTCAGACATTGGACAAGCGCGTGAAACATACTTTCATCCTCCACTCCACAAATAGAACAAGTACTAACCATAGCTTGGTTATGCACCACTCTGTTTACCTGGACAACCAAGCTATTGGTAGCAACCCGCCACGCAAAAATACAAATGTTCTGTGGAACATTGGCCTTCCCGATCAAATCCCAAATTTTCCTCCAACACAGCCCACGCCTTTGTGTATTTTGGTCTTGCATTACTAGAATCCAAGCGATTAGAAATAATAAGGATGGGAAATTGTAGGCGATAAATGTCTATGCCCGCTCGCCATTCCACCGCCGCCCCCACCACAAATCTCTAGCGATTTTTGCTTCCCCGGGCCACCCCGCACCGTGGATAGCTTCAGTCATCCTCATATGTGTCTTCTTCATCGAGAATGGAGCTCGGGGTGGTCTATTCTTACTGCGGGCGGGCGGCAGCCAGCACCGCCATGGATCCGGACGGTAGCTTCGTTGGATGGCTCGTTGCGGGCGGATTCGGCTACTCCGTCCATGATTGAGACGCACAGTCATCCGCCCGTACCATATCCACGTGCAGGGGGTGATGACGGCTGTGGATTATTATTCGGTCACCTGTAGGCAAGAAGGGGGTGGCGGCGGCTGCGTTTTTTGCTTCCGCCGTATTTGATTTCTAGCCAAATGTTATATTTAGAGCTTTCAAACCTATGTTATTTATGGCCAACGGGCGATTTGTGACAAAGTCATGAATTTATTTATATAGATGGATGATATGAGTTCCTCTTCATTGTCAGAGCCAGATGATTTCGACATAGAGGAGGTGCTTTTGGACAACGATGCCAAGGTCCTCTTGTTGAATCTCGTCCATGAATTTGACGCCAGCAAGAAGAAGAAGCATCGAGGATCGACGGTTGGCCGTATTTGCATCCACTCTGTGGAGGTACCAAAATGCTCATGAAGACTACTTTGTGGAGGTACCAACTTAAACAGCTCACCTCATCCATAGGCGTTAACGAATGCGTAGATCTCTTTTTCTTCGCATTGTTGAAGCTTGTGAGCAAAATTGCCACTTCTTCACTCATCGGAGGTATGCAACCGGTTATCTTGGATTTAGTGCATACCAAAAAATATCGGTTGCACTGAGAATGATAGCATATGGCATTCCGGCCAATTACACCAATGAGTATCTTCGCATTGAAGACGATACCATGTTCAACTATGCGGACGTTTGCCAAGGCATTAATCCTGGTATTTAGTCCTGAGTACCTCTGAGCTCCCAATTAGGAGGACACAAAAAACTTGATGATGATGAACAAAGCAAGAGTATGGTCGGGCATTCTTGGGAGTGTGGATTGCATGAATTGAAGATGGAAGAACTGCTTGAAGGCTTGGGTCGGGCAGTACACCGGCCATCAACGTAAACCGACTATTATGCTCGAAGTCGTGGCTTCGCATGACTTGTGGTTTGGCATTGTTTTCTTTGGATTGCCGGGGTCTCTCAATGATATCAATGTATTGCATAAATTACATCTTTTTGCGCAACTAACTAGTGAAAAAGCTCCGGCTTGTAACTACGCCACCAATGAACATGATTATACCATGGGATATTGTCTTGCCGGTGGTATTTATTCTTTGTGGACAACATTTGTGAAGAAAATTAATAAGCCAGAAGGCAAAAAACAAAGTATTTCAGCCCAGGCACAAGAAGGACGCCAAAAATATATTGAAAGGGCATTTCATGTGCCGAAAGATCAATTTGCTATTGTTCGAGGACATGCTCACTTCTGAGATAAGAAAACCCTCTCAAATTTCATGACTGCATGTATAATTGGACAAAACATGATCATTGTTCGAGTTTTTTTAATGACAATATTGATAGCCATGTCAATCATGCCAGGAACCAAGATGATATCACTGCATTTCTTGAGACCTACCTACAGATTGAAGACAATGCCACACACACACACCCAACTGCACAATGATCTCATTGAGCACCACTGACAATTGTATGAGAGATAGACTACCATTTTATTTATTTATACTTATTTGTATTCTGATAACCCACAAGTATAGGGGATCGCAACAGTTTTTGAGGGTAGAGTATTAAACCCAAATTTATAGATTCGACACAAGGGGAGCCAAAGAATATTTGCTAGTATTAGCAGCTGAGTTGTCAATTCAACCACACCTAGAGATTAATTATCTGCAGCAAAGTGATCAGTAGCAAAGTAATATGATAGTTTTGATAATAGTGGCAGCAATAATAGTAACGATAACAGTGATAACAGTAGTTTTATAGCAAGTGCAACAGTAACGATAGTAGTAGTAACTTAGCAGAAACAATATATGAGAAAATTGTAGGCATTGGATCGGTAATTTGTTGGATGATATTCATCATGTGACAGTCATAACCTAGGGCGATACGGGACTAGCTCCAGTTCATCAATATAATGTAGACATGTATTTCGTAAATAGTCACACGTGCTTATGGAAAGAACTTGCATGCCATCTTTTGTCCTACCCTCCCGTGGCAGCGGGGTCCAATTGGAAACTAAGAGATATTAAGGCCTCCTTTAAATAGAAAACCGGAACAAAGCATTAACAGACGGTGAATACATGAACTTCTCAAACTACGGTCATCACCGGGAGTGGTCCCGGCTATTGTCACTACGGGGTTGCCGGATCATAACACGTAGTAGGTCACTATAACTTGCAAGATCGGATCTAGAACATGGATATAATGATGATAACATAAACAGTTCAGATCTGAAATCATGGCACCCGGGCCCAAAGTGACAAGCATTAAGCATGGCAAAGTCATAGCAACATCAATCTTAGAACATAGTGGATATTAGGGATTAGGCCCTAATAAAACTAACTCGATTACGAAGGAATTACTCACTCCCGGTGGGGAGCATCATGGAATTGGCGATGGAGAAGGGTTGGTGATGACGAAGATCAAAGATCCCCCTCTCCGGAACCCCAAACGGACTCCAGATCTGGCATCCAGATAAAGAACAGGAGGTGAAAACGACTCTGTCTCGTGGAACGCGATAATTTTCTTCCCGGTTTTTTCTAGAAAAATGTGATTTTATAGCGTAGGTTTCAGGGTCTGCGGGGCCACCAGGTGGGGACAACCCACCTGGGCGCGTCCTGGTGGGTTGTGCCCACCCAGGTGCCCCCTCCGGTGGATCTTGGCTCCAGAAATACTTTTTAATTGTGTAAAAATTCCTCGCAAAGTTTCGTTTCGTTCCGAGAACTTTCATTTCTGCAAAAAAATAACATCATGGTAGTTCTGCTGAAAACAGCGTCAGTCCGGAGTTAGTTTCACTCAAATCATGTAAATTAGAGTCCAAAACAAGAGAAAAAGCGTTAGGAAAAGTAGATACGTTGGAGACATATCATATTCATGTGTGATTTGAACAATTCTTTCAATTCCGGACCATGTTGTTATTGTTTTAATTATATGGATTTGAACATTTGTTGTAACAGAAATGATTATTGTAATGTATGATGATAAAACATTAATAAGTTTGATTTATATTGCAGATTTATTTAAATTATATTATTCAAAATAATGATTTTCCCTATTCAAGTGTAACGGATTTATGTACCGTGCGGGATCGGGAGGAACAGATGTGGCAAACCAATACCCTAAAAATGTGTGGGTGCACTACGGATTTTTGGTCGGAAAAGATTACCCTATCTGATAGTCGGTCGGGAAAGGCCCATGGCCAGCACAACGGACTGTTGGTCGGGAAAGGCCCGTGGCGAACCCAACAGATTGTCGGTCGGAAAAGATACATCATAGCCAACAAGAAGTCGGTTGGGAAGATATGTTTCTCGGGAAACGGTTTTCCCGTCTGACAGTTTCGGCCAGCAATAGTCTTTCCCAACTGTTTGTCGGTGGAACTTGTATGCCTGACCAACCTGGCTTTTAGAGATGTGTGTTGTGGGGTAAGTGACAATTGTTTGTAGAAAAGGGTTTCAAGTGGAATGATCAAGCCACAAAGGCTTTTCTGGCTTTGAATGCGATGGCTCATACCCCTGTTTTGGTCCGTTGAGCATGATGCTTGGGACACCCGTGTGGGAGTGGTTTTAATGTGGCGTGGTCATCCTATCGCATATAGAGCAAGGCGTTGGGAGTCATGAATTGCAAGCTGTCAATTTACAAGAAATAATTTCTCACCGTGATCATGGCGATGGACAAATGGCGTCACCACCTTCAGAGAGGGCCTTTTACCATTTTGACCGTTGATAAGAGCCTTTGCAACTTAACTGACAATCAGCTCACATCAGATCTACCATGAAAAGCCATGGCCAAATTAATTGGACTTCAATTTCAATTCAAGTACAAACCTGGAAACAAGCTTTCCCTCCGCTTTATGAATAAAACAACCAACCAGTCCAACAAGCAGTAGCAACAAACCAAGAATGGGGTGGCAGATTCTCTGTCGTGCAGAGCTCATCAACTTGAAACACGAGCGATTCCAGTTTTCAGGCCAGATTGTATACAGGAAGTACCGAATTGGTATCACACTGATACAGAGATGGCCGCACGGCAGTAGCTTGCAATTCACCCTCCTTACCCTAAGAGCATCTCCAGCCGTTCGGCCCCCAGGGCACCGAAAAAAAGCCACTTGGGGGCGAGCCAGCGCTAGATTGGCCTCTGGGGGCGACCTAGCTCCAGTCGTCGGCCCACAAGTCGCCCCGGGTTTGGCGACATCCGTACAAAATATATAAAAAATCGGCGTTTTTTCACGAACTCAGCGAAACTTCATTTATATTTATACAAAAAACACAAAACACATGCAAACTACTCCTAAACTACGCCTAGCCACCACCGTTGTCGCCGTTGCCGTCGTCTACATGCCGAGGAGCCTGTAGAAGCGGGTGTAGTCGCCGCCGCCGCCGTCGTCGTCGTGCGGCTGGCTTGGGCCGGCGCCGTCCTTGCTGCAGCCCTGGCCCGGGTCGCCGAGGCGCAGTGGTGCGCTGGACGGCCCGACATCGCCTTCCCCGTCACTGTCGAGGACGTTGACGCCGCCTTCCTCGCGATCGCAACGACGGGCCTGGAGCTCCTCGTACGCCGGGTGCTAGCGGCGTACCTGCTCCCAGACATAGTCCTCCTTCGCCCACTTGAGGGTGGACTCGTCGTCGGGGGCCGCCAAATCGACGTGCTCCGGCTTTGGCCGGACCAGGCGGTAGGATCCGCTCGGGGAGGTTCGGGCGGCCTCGTTGATAACAAGGGCGCCGCTGCAGGTGCGGCGCCGGAGCGGCATCTCCTCCGGCTCTGGTTTGATGGGGCGGAGCGCGGCTGGCGAGCCGGAGCCCGACGACGAGGACAACCCCGGCTCCATCCGCCGCAACGTCCAGGAGCTACCACGGCGACGAGAGAAGGACGGCCGTTGCGGGTACTCGAGGCGCAGCATGTTGCCGGTCTCGATGTGGTCGAGGACGGCCTCGAGGGTACGGCCCGAAACGCCCCACCACTCGTGCCACCCGTCGGCATTGTGATGGCCCTGCGGGATGACACCAATGGTGGAGGCGATTTGCTCCTCGCGGCGGCGCTCGATGTACATCGTTCAGAGGGCGTGGCTGTTGGTGGTGTAGCGCGTCTCATTCCGCTTTTGCTTCGTCCGGGAGGAGTGAATGCGGGCGATCTCGGCGCGCCGCGCCGCCCCTTCGGGCGCCGGTGCCGCCGGGACGCCACCGGCATGCAGCCTCCACGTCCCCGGCACCCGCATGACCGGGGGCGCCGGGTACTCTGCCTCGTACAGCAGCGGCGCCTCCGCCTCTTGGAGGTGGCGGCGGCCGAAGCCGTTCGCCGCCGCGCCGTCGTCTGGGTACCTCTCGGCCATCTTTCTATTCGACGGAAAGAGGGGAGAGTGCTGCTTTCTGTGCCGGCGAGGGGGGGAAATGAGAGCTGTGGCGTCCACCGCCGGGGAGGTCGCCTTTTATAGCCGTAGATGGGCGGCGTCGGGCTGCATGCCGGGCGACGCGTGGCTGCACGCGCGTCGCGGCTCGTTCACTGCGCTGCCCGTGAGCCATCAATTGAGGCTGACTGGCGCGGCAGCGTGGTAGCCTTCGCATTGATTCCCGCAGGAACCGAGGCGATGAGGGACACGAAGCGGCGTGTCGCTGACTCGGTAGGCCCATCTGCTTTCGCGCCAAAACGTCTTGCCTCGGTGCCCCGAGGCGTCGCCCATCGCGCCGGGTTCTGTTTGGGTCCACCGGCGCCAATTTCGCCCCAAGCTGGTGAAAACGGGCTCCTGGAGACGCGAGTGGGCCGATTTTTGGACACCGGCGCGGGAAAAACGTCTGGGGAGGGCCTGTTGAGGACGCGGCTGAAGATACTATAAAGGTTATACTTTGGAGCATAGGTTTATTGAACAATATAAGGGAAGATTGGTCATTGGGGAAAAATTTGCACTACAGACAAAACAGATGGCTTCTCTGCATGATAGTGCCATCGGTGGTCATTCAGGCATTCAAGCAACTTATCAACCAGCCAAGAAACTTTACTGCTTGGGACGCGAGAAGCCTGAGAGGGTGAGGGTGGGAGTGCCACGCACCTCGCGCCGAGCCGAAGCCATGCGGTCTTTGCTCGGCAGCGCAGACCAACGGCCGCGATAGGCGATGGGTGTGGAGGGGAGCCTAGCCAGTAGTTAGGGCTTCGCTCCCAGATTGCCGGCGGGGAGCAACACGGGACACGAGAAACCCGATAGGCCTAATAACTTCATACGAGGAAGTTCTACGGAAGTATTGTTAATCAGGTGTCGAACAGACCATGGTTGTTCAAAGTACAACGTTTGTTTGCTTGGAGTATGTATGAAGATAAAACAAGTTCATTTGATTTTTATCGGATAGATCAATTAATGTTCCGACTGCAGGTTCATCAAAAGATGCAATGACTTCATGCACCAGCATTGTTTTGCACAAGCACGAGATCTCTTGGCGGCGGCGGCTGATTGTAGTCTCGGCAGCAGCACTCTGTTCTGTTGTGACGGCATTTGGACATGATACTGTAAGCGTGACCTCCACCATGTTTTTAAACTTTGCAATAAGAGAGGCACCCTTGAGCAGTGCAGTGCAGTAATTGACGGCACTCCCAACCCTCCTCTACAAATGAATTACATTGCGGCATCAGCAATTCAGTTTAGCTTGTATACAAAGATAAAACAAGAGTATATCTAGCTAGATTTTTGTTTTTCCATGTTTGGAAATCGTAGAGTAAAACAAGGACATTGTTGCATACCTTCATCAGTTCCATGACAAGATGGCAACGAAGAGGACATCATCATGACGACCAAGAGAGCAACTGCCATGGTGTAGACAATCGTCCTTGTATAGCTATTGAGGATTGCCATACTACAAGAAGAGAGTACTTCTACTTGCCCTGCTTCTTCCTTCCCCTATATGGGATCCACGCTGCCAAGCTCCATTGCTGGTATTTATATAGGGCCACCACCAAGTTGTGGATATCGATCGATTCCTTGTTGCATTTATGCGTATCTTTAAATTAATGTTCACATTAAATAACACACAAAAGTCTTGGATAGGCTCCGCGTATCTAGCATTTATTTCCCCACACTAATTGTTACATATCCTATTTGTTTATGCTTGATTTATATGAGCACTAATGTGGGATATTTGTTTGTATCATGTATCTGTTTCATGTTTCTCGTAGTGCAATGTATTTCTTGTGTTTATAATAAGGAAAAAATATACGTGGTAATCAATGTTTGGGATATTATAGACATTAATCGGAAATTGGACGATTAATCGATTTTATCTCCTAAGTCCTACCCTTTTCAAGCACTAATAAGGTAAAAATGGAAACAATCAACGGTGTGTGCTTTAAGACTTTAAATTCCTCCGTCTCAAAATAAGTGACTCAACTTTGCACTAACTTTAGTACAAAGTCGAGTCACTTATTTTGGGACGGTGGGAGTAGGACAATACTACATCAATATATAACAACAACATATATCCTGCTTACGCTACTTTGCTGCATCACCCTTTTTCTCTTCAAGGGAAAACCAACGCAGTGCTCAAGAGGTAGCACCTTGCTACACTTTATTTACCGTTACCATTACTTGCTCGTTACAATTATCTTACTATCAAACTACCTGTTACCAACAATTTCAGTGCTTGCAGAAATTACCATGCTGAAAACCACTTGTCATTTCCTTATGCTCTTCGTTGGGTTCGACACTCTTACTTATTGAAAGGACTATGATTGATCCCATATACTTGTGGGTCATCACCAGCCACATCAATCCCGGCTCCAGGTCTCTCATGGATTGTGGTTGCCCTCATGTAAGCCTTGAGTTATACCTCACTTCCCAAACCGATCTGATCCAAGTTACATTTCCGGACAACTTGCAAATAGCAAAAGTAAAAGGTTGCATTACTTCATATAAATTATTTTCAATGGGAATGACTAGCGAGAAATGAGTGAGACGACCGAACTAATACTGTTTGCACACAAACATGAACACATCACGGTGTACCCTTGATACCAAGGGTGATGCAGCACAACTCTCATCGAACGAGAATCAATCGGAAGCACGATACACAAGACATCAGACGGGAGATTTTGTCGACCCAAAATCCGTCTTACCCGGGAGGGACGCCGTTAGGGCTCACGGTGGCTATGGGTTTTTGCAGGTCCACCTAACCGCCCCTAGAGCCTCGTGGATCTGCAACCCTCCAGCATGAAGGACTTATGAAGGCATGAGAAGCATGATACAAATTTAGGAGATAAAAGTAGATGAACACAAATATGTAATTGATTTCAAAAAATAGTGGACTTCCTTGTCTTAAAATTGAGCCACAATGAGTACAAACCCGGCTTTATCATAGCTAGGATGCACACCGCCAATACCGACACCACGGAGACACACACAAAGGTGACGATAAATAGCAAAGTCTTATAAGACCAAAGCTATGCATATGTGAGGAAAGAACCTCAAAGCGACTGGATCCCCGATAGGTCGATCCCGGGGGACAAAGCAATGTCAAAGCACTTGATCCTTTGCCCCATACTTTGAGATCTTCCTCCCCGCCGATCAAGCAACAACGCAGCCCATCATCTCATATCACCACACATAGGACAAGATTCTTCAACAGCAACGCCTTCAAAAAGGGAGCGACGATGAAGCGTTATCGTCGCCGGATCCAACCACCAAGGCAAGAATCTAGGGTTTTACCCTAAATAACCAGTCTGAGTATTCCGAGCAATGCCTTCAACAAGGTAACAATGTAAAGACACCACCATTGCCAGGTATAACTACTCGGGTCAGAGACTGGAGCTCAAGACGGGGTGCTCGAGTAGCACCACCACGGACGTGTTGTCACCATCACTTTTCCATGATCTAAGAAACTACATGTAATGTGACCGCCGATGCTACACAACCATCCCTTTGTGTCACGGTTATGGTCATATATCCGATGGTTCTGAACCTCCGCCTCCATGGGGCTGCTGTCCTTGTTGGACAAGGTGCGGAGCCACATGACCTTTCTGATCGATTGAAGACACAATAACAAATCCAAAACAAATAACAACAACACAAGATTACTATAACAGGATTATGAGCGTCCATATTTGATCCTCTCCTCCTAGATGGTCACCTCCTCTTTACCAAAGAAGCATTGTTAACATGCAGGCCCTTTTACTATGATTATTCGTTGTAAATACTATCCCTCTATATTTGTCGTAAATACCATCCCTCGATAGGCGACACATAAAGATGTTAATATCCAGCGGGGTTTTAAACCGCCAAAGACGGTTAATCTTGGTCAGAGGCGAAAACCAAGTCATCAAAGAAAAAAAGGAGTGATGCTCCATTGCACTTATGAACAACCAATGTAAGTCTTACCCGAGTAGGGAACCATCTCTTTTTTGTATTTTTTTTTCAAAACCACCTCATGTATTAATTAACTACCAGAGCTGTTACAATCACTCCTTACAAAATTCACCAAACAAGGCAGAACATCATTAACAAGAATACCATCTGATCTATTGTCAAAACTGAACTTTGCAATTAAATGGCCCACCACATTGGCTGATCTCTTCATCATACAATTTTTTAAAATATTTAGCATCTTAGAGATACTCATTGTTTCCTTTTTCAAATCAAAAAGCGCTGACCTGTCCAAATTTTCCTTTGCAAGAGTCGCAAACACAAACACACAGTCAGTCTCTAAAATTATAGAATTGTTTTTTAAAACAAAACAATTATAGGATTGTGGAGAGTGATACCTATAAAGAGATCAACAATACATGCCCGGAGTTCCGCTTCCTCCATGCTTTTACAATGCCCAATGATATCCCAAGAAGAAACAATGGCATTCCCAAAAGAGTCCACGGCCATCACACCCACACTTGCAACGCTAATGTTCTCCATAAAGCTTGCATCGACATTTATCTTGATATAATCTGAAGGAGGTGGTTGCAAAGCCACTTGAGTTTCCAAAGTATTAGGAGCAATTCCTAGTCTACACACCGTGCCTTTGCATTTATTCTTCAAGTCCACCACTGGATAGGAGTGACAAGCAACAAAACACAACCAATGATTATCCACAAAACCAGAAGAGTCTAAGACCGATTCCTTGCCCTTGCCCAAAATCAAATCATTTCTCAAATGCTAGACTCTCCAGAAAATAAAAATTATTTGGTCACGCATCGTAGGGCTCAATTTTTTTAGAAGAATAAGAAGCCAATCACTTCCAGTATACCTGAACACCTCCTTCGGAGGTAATTCCCATATGTCCCTCATGGCCATACATAATACATGAGCCTTCAGACATTGGACAAGCGCGTGAAACATACTTTCATCCTCCACTCCACAAATAGAGCAAGTACTAACCATAGCTTGGTGATGCACCACTCTGTTTACCTGGACAGCCAAGCTATTGGTAGCAACCCGCCACGCAAAATACAAATGTTCTGTGGAACATTGGCCTTCCCGATCAAATCCCAAATTTTCCTCCAACACAGCCCACTCCTTTGTGTATTTTGGTCTTCCATTACTAGAATCCAAGCGATTAGAAATAATAAGGATGGGAAATTGTAGGCGATAAATGTCTATGCCCGCTCGCCATTCCACCGCCGCCCCCACCACAAAGCTCCAGCGATTTTTGCTTCCCCGGGCCACCCCGCACCGTGGATAGCTTCAGTCATCCTCATCTGTGTCTTCTTCATCGAGAATGGAGCTCGGGGTGGTCTATTCTTACTGCGGGCGGGCGGCAGCCAGCACCGCCATGGATCCGGACGGTAGCTTCGTTGGATGGCTCGTTGCGGGTGGATTCGGCTGCTCCGTCCATGATTGAGACGCACAGTCATCCGCCCGTACCATATCCACGTGCAGGGGGCGACGACGGCTGTGGATTATTATTCGGTAACCTGTAGGCAAGAAGGGGGCGGCGGCGGCTGCGTTTTTGCTTCCGCCGTATTTGATTTCTAGCCAAATGTTATATTTAGAGCTTTCAAACCTATTTTATTTATGGCCAACGGGCGATTTGTGACAAAGTCATGAATTTATTTATATAGATGGATGATATGAGTTCCTCTTCATTGTTAGAGCCAGATGATTCCGACATAGAGGAGATGCTTTTGGACAACGATGCCAAGGTCCTCTTGTTGAATCTCGTCCATGAATTTGACGCCAGCAAGAAGAAGAAGCATCGAGGATCGACGGTTGGCCGTATTTGCATCCACGCAACTGAGCTCTCGGCCACAAAATGCTCATGAAGACTACTTTGTGGAGGTACCAACTTAAACAGCTCACCTCATCCATAGGCGTTACCAAATGTGTAGATCTCTTTTTGTTCGCATTGCTGAAGCTTGTGAGCAAAATTGCCGCTTCTTCACTCATCAGAGGTATGCAGCCGGTTATCTTGTATTTAGTGCGTACCAAAAAATATCGGCGGCAATGAGAATGATAGCATATGGCATTCCGGCCAATTACACCAATGAGTATCTTCGCATTGAAGACGATACCACGTTCAACTATGGGGATGTTTGCCAAGGCATTAATCCTGGTATTTGGTCCCGAGTACCTCTGAGCTCCCAATTAGGAGGACACAAAAAACTTGATGATGATGAACAAAGCAAGAGTATGGTCGGGCATTCTTGGGAGTGTGGATTGCATGAATTGAAGATGGAAGAACTGCTTGAAGGCTTGGGTCGGGCAGTACACCGGCCATCAACCTAAACCGACTATTATGCTTGAAGTCGTGGCTTCGCATGACTTGTGGATTTGGCATTGTTTTCTTTGGATTGTCGGGGTCTCTCAATGATATCAACGTATTGCATAAATTATATCTTTTTGCGCAACTAACTAGTGAAAAAGCTCCGGCTTGTAACTACGCCACCAATCAACATTGTTCAAAATAATGATTTTCCCTATTCAAGTGTAACGGATTTATGGTACCGTGCGGGATCGGGAGGAACAGATGTGGCAAACCAATACCGTAAAAATGTGTGGGTGCACTACGGATTTTTGGTCGGAAAAGATTACCCTATCTGATAGTCGGTCGGGAAAGGCCCATGGCCAGCGCAACGGACTGTTGGTCGGGAAAGGCCCGTGGCGAACCCAACAGATTGTCGGTCGGAAAAGATACATCATAGCCAACAAGAAGTCGGTTGGGAAGATATGTTGCTCGGGAAACGGTTTTCCCGTCTGACAGTGTCGGCCAGCAATAGTCTTTCCCAACTGTTTGTCGGTGGAACTTGTATGCCTGACCAACCTGGCTTTTAGAGATGTGTGTTGTGGTGTAGGTGACAATTGTTTGCAGAAAAGGGTTTCAAGTGGAATGATCAAGCCACAAAGGCTTTTCTGGCTCTGAATGCGATGGCTCATACCCCTGTTTTGGTCCGTTGAGCATGATGCTTGGGACACCAGTGTGGGAGTGGTTTTAATGTGGCGTGGTCATCCTATCGCATATAGAGCAAGGCGTTGGGAGTCATGAATTGCAAGCTGTCAATTTACAAGAAATAATTTCTCACCGTGATCATGGCGATGGACAAATGGTGTCACCACCTTCAGAGAGGCCCTTTTACCATTTTGATCGTTGATAAGAGCCTTTGCAACTTAACTGACAATCAGCTCACATCAGATCTACCATGAAAAGCCATGGCCAAATTTATTGGACTTCAATTTCAATTCAAGTACAAACCAGGAAACAAGCTTTACCTCCGCTTTATAAATAAAACAACCAACCTGTCCAACAAGCAGTAGCAACAAACCAAGAATGGGGTGGCAGATTCTCTGTCGTGCAGAGCTCATCAACTTGAAACACGAGCGATTCAAGTTTTCAGGCCAGATTGGATATAGGAAGTACTGAATTCGTATCACACTGATACAGAGATGGCCGCACTGCAGTAGCTTGCACTTCACCCTCCTTACCCTAAGAGCATCTCCAGCCGTTCGGCCCCCCAGGGCGCCGAAAAAGAGCCACCTGGGGGCGAGCCGGTGCTAGATTGGCCTCTGGGGGCGACCTAGCTCCAGTTGTCGGCCCACAAGTCGCACCGGGTTCGGCGACATCCGTACAAAATATATGAAAACTCGGCGTTTTTTCACGAACTCGGCGAAACTTCATTGAAATTTATACAAAAAACACAAAACACATGCAAACTACCCCTAAACTACGCCTAGCCACCACCGTCGTCGCCGTTGCCGTCGTCTACATGCCGAGGAGCCTGTAGAAGCGGGTGTAGTCGCCGCCGCCGCCGTCGTCGTCGCGCGGCTGGCTTGGGCCGGCGCCGTCCCTGCTGCAGCCCTGGCCCGGGTCGCCGAGGCGCGGTGGTGCGCTGGACGGCCCAGCATCGCCTTCCCCGTCGCTGTCGAGGACGATGACGCCGCCTTCCTCGCAACCGCAGCGACGGGCCTGGAGCTCCTTGTACGCCGGGCGCTGGCGGCGTACCTGCTCCCGGACATAGTCCTCCTTCGCCCACTTGAGGGCGGACTCGTCATCAGGGGCCCCCAAATCGATGTGCTGCGCCTACACCGAGAGCAGCCCTGGCTCCGGCTTCGGCCGGACCAGGCGGTAGGATCCGCTCGGGGAGGATCGGGCGGCCTCGTTGATAGTAGTGACAAGCAACAAAACACGACCAATGATTATCCACAAAACCAGAAGAGTCTGAGACCGATTCCTTGCCCTTTCCCAAAATCAAATCATTTCTCAAATGCTAGACTCTCCAGAAAATAAAAATTATTTGGTCACGCATCGTAGGGCTCAATTTTTTTAGAAGAATAAGAAGCCAATCACTCCCACCGGGCGACCCCGCACCGTGGATAGCTTCCCCGGGCAACCCCGCACCGTGGATAGCTTCAGTCATCGTCATCTGTGTCTTCTTCATCAAGAATGGAGCTCGGGGTTGTCTATTCTTACTGCGGGCGGGCGGTAGCCAGCACCGCCATGGATCCGGACGGTAGCTTCGTTGGATCGCTCGTTGCGGGCGGATTCGGCTGCTCCGTCCGTGATTGAGACGCACAGTCATCCGCCCGTACCATATCCACGTGCAGGGGCGACGACGGCTCTGGATTATTATTCGGTCACCTGTAGGCAAGAAGGGGGCGGCGGCGGTTGCGTTTTTGCTTCCGCCGGATTTGATTTCTAGCCAAATGTTATATTTAGAGCTTTCATACCTATTTTATTTATGGACAACGGGCGATTTGTGACAAAGTCATGAATTTATTTATATAGATGGATGACATCGGTTCCTTTTCATTGTCAGAGCCAGATGATTCCGACATAGAGGAGATGCTTTTGGACAACGATGCCAAGGTCCTCTTGTTGAATCTCGTCCATGAATTTGACGCCAGGAAGAAGAAGAAGCATCAAGGATCGACGGTTCGCCGTATTTGCATCCACGCAACTGAGCTCTCGGCCACAAAATGCTCATGAAGAC
The DNA here is from genome assembly GCF_056163025.1 of Triticum urartu. NCBI lineage: Eukaryota > Viridiplantae > Streptophyta > Magnoliopsida > Poales > Poaceae > Triticum > Triticum urartu. Next base: position 8,577,178 of record NC_141878.1, on the reverse strand, counting down.
TACTTTGTGGAGGTACCAACTTAAACAGCTCACCTCATCCGTAGGCGTTACCAAATGCGTACATCTCTTTTTGTTCGCATTGCTGAAGCTTGTGAGCAAAATTGCCGCTTCTTCACTCATCGGAGGTATGCAGCCGGTTATCTTGTATTTAGTGCATACCAAAAAATATCGGCGGCAATGAGAATGATAGCATATGGCATGCCGGCCAATTACACCAATGAGTATCTTCGCATTTAAGACGATACCACGTTCAACTATGGGGATGTTTGCCAAGGCATTAATCCTGGTATTTGGTCCCGAGTACCTCTGAGCTCCCAATTAGGAGGACACAAAAAACTTGATGATGATGAACAAATCAAGAGTATGGTGGGGCATTCTTGGGAGTGTGGATTGCATGAATTGAAGATGGAAGAACTGCTTGAAGGCTTGGGTCGGGCAGTACACCGGCCATCAACGTAAACCGACTATTATGCTCGAAGTCGTGGCTTCGCATGACTTGTGGATTTGGCATTGTTTTCTTTGGATTGCCGGGGTATCTCAATGATATCAACGTATTGCATAAATTAAATCTTTTTGCGCAACTAACTAGTGAAAAAGCTCCGGCTTGTAACTACGCCACCAATGAACATGATTATAGCATGGGCTATTGTCTTGCCGGCGGTATTTATTCCTTGTGGACAACATTTGTGAATAAAATTAATAAGCCAGAAGGCAGAAAACAAAGAATTTCAGCCCAGGCACAAGAAGGACGCCAAAAAGATATTGAAAGGGCATTTGGTGTGTCGGAAGATCAATTTGCCATTGTTCGAGGACATGCTCACTTCTGAGATAAGAAAACCCTCTCAAATTTCATGAATGCATGTGTAATTGGACACAACATGATCATTGTTCGAGTTTTTTTAATGACAATATTGATAGCCATGTGAATCATGCCAGGAACCAAGATGATATCACTGCATTTCTTGAGACCTACCTACAGATTGAAGACAATGCCACACACACACCCAACTGCACAATGATCTCATTGAGCACCACTGACAACTGTATGGGAGATAGACTACCATTTTATTTATTTGAACTTATTTGCATTCTGATAACCCACAAGTGTAGGGATCGCAACAGTTTTTGAGGGTAGAGTATTAAACCCAAATTTATAGATTCGACACAAGGGAGCCAAAGAATATTTGCTTGTATTAGCAGCTGAGTTGTCAATTCAACCACACCTAGAGATTAATTATCTGCAGCAAAGTGATCAGTAGCAAAGTAATACGATAGTTTTGATAATAGTGGCAGCAACGATAGTAACGGTAACAGTGATAGCAGTAGTTTTATAGCAAGTGTAACACTAACGATAGTAGTAGTAACTTAGCAGAAACAATATATGAGAAATTTGTAGGCATTGGATCGGTAATTTGTTGGATGATATTCATCATGTGACAGTCATAACCTAGGGCGATGCGGCACTAGCTCCAGTTCATCAATATAATGTAGACATGTATTCCGTAAATAGTCACACGTGCTTATGGAAAGAACTTGCATGACATCTTTTGTCCTACCCTCCCGTGGCAGCGGGGTCCAATTGGAAACTAAGGGATATTAAGGCCTCATTTAAATAGAGAACCGGAACAAAGCATTAACACACGGTGAATACATGAACATCTCAAACTACGGTCATCACCGGGAGTGGTCCCGGCTATTGTCACTCCGGGCTTGCCGTATCATAACACGTAGTAGGTGACTATAACTTGCAAGATCGGATCTAGAACATGGATATAATGATGATAACATAAACGGTTCAGATCTGAAATCATGGCACCCGGGCCCAAAGTGACAAGCATTAAGCATGGCAAAGTCATAGCAACATCAATCTTAGAACATAGTGGATATTAGGGATTAGGCCATAATAAAACTAACTCGATTACGAAGGAATTCCTCACTCCCGGTGGGGAGCATCATGGAATCGGCGATGGAGAAGGGTTGGTGATGACGAAGATCAAAGGTCCCCCTCTCCGGAACCCCAAACGGGCTCCAGATCTGGCATCCAGATAAAGAACAGGAGGTGAAAACGGCTCCGTCTCGTGGAACGCGATAATTTTCTTCCCGTTTTTTTCTGGAAAAATGTGATTTTATAGCGAAGGTTTCAGGGTCTGTGGGGCCACCAGGTGGGGACAACCCATCTGGGCGAGCCTGGGGGGGCGGCAGGCGCGTCCTGGTGGGTTGTGCCCACCCAGGTGCCCCCCTCCGGTGGATCTTGGCTCCAGAAATTCTTTTTTATTGTGTAAAAATTCCTCCCAAAGTTTCATTCCGTTCCGAGAACTTTTATTTCTGCAAAAAAAATAACATCATGGTAGTTCTGCTGAAAACAGCGTCAGTCCGGAGTTAGTTTCAGTCAAATCATGTAAATTAGAGTCCAAAACAAGAGAAAAAGCGTTAGGAAAAGTAGATACGCTGGAGACATATCAAATTCATGTCTGATTTGAACAATTCTTTCAATTCCGGACCATGTTGTTATTGTTTTAATTATATTGATTTGAACATTTGTTGTAACAGAGATGATTATTGTATTGTATGATGATAAAACATTAATAAGTTTGATTTATATTGCTGATTTATTTAAATTATATTGTTCAAAATAATGAGTTTCCCTATTCAAGTGTAACGGATTTATGGTACCGTGCGGGATCGGGAGGAACATATGTGGCAAACCAATACCGTAAAAATGTGTGGGTGCACAACGGATTTTTGGTCGGAAAAGATTACCCTATCTGATAGTCGGTCGGGAAAGGCCCATGGCCAGCGCAACGGACTGTTGGTCGGGAAAGGCCCCTGGCAAGCCCAACAGATTGTTGGTCGGAAAAGATACATCATAGCCAACAAGAAGTCGGTTGGGAAGATATGTTGCTCGGGAAACGGTTTTCCCGTCTGACAGTGTCGGTCAGCAATAGTCTTTCCCAACTGTATGCCTGACCAACCTGGCTTTTAGAGATGTGTGCTGTGGTGTAAGTGACAATTGTTTGCAGAAAAGGGTTTCAAGTGGAATGATCAAGCCACAAAGGCTTTTCTGGCTCTGAATGCGATGGCTCATACCCCTGTTTTGGTCCGTTGAGCATGATGCTTGGGACACCCGTGTGGGAGTGGTTTTAATGTGGCGTGGTCATCCTATCGCATATAGAGCAAGGCGTTGGGAGTCATGAATTGCAAGCTGTCAATTTACAAGAAATAATTTCTCACCGTGATCATGGCGATGGACAAATGGCGTCACCACCTTCAGAGAGGCCCTTTTACCATTTTGATCGTTGATAAGAGCCTTTGCAACTTAACTGACAATCAGCTCACATCAGATCTACCATGAAAAGCCATGGCCAAATTAATTGGACTTCAATTTCAATTCAAGTACAAACCTGGAAACAAGCTTTCCCTCCGCTTTATGAATAAAACAACCAACCAGTCCAACAAGCAGTAGCAACAAACCAAGAATGGGGTGGCAGATTCTCTGTCGTGCAGAGCTCATCAACTTGAAACACGAGCGATTCCAGTTTTCAGGCCAGATTGGATACAGGAAGTACTGAATTCGTATCACACTGATACAGAGATGGCCGCACTGCAGTAGCTTGCACTTCACCCTCCTTACCCTAAGAGCATCTCCAGCCGTTCGGCCCCTCAGGGCGCCGAAAAAGAGCCACTTGGGGGCGAGCCAGCGCTAGATTGGCCTTTGGGGGCGACCTAACTCCAGTCATCGGCCCACAAGTCGCCCCGGGTTCGGCGACATCCGTACAAAATATATGAAAACTCGGCGTTTTTTCACGAACTCGACGAAACTTCATTGAAATTTATACGAAAAACACAAAACACATGCAAACTACCCCTAAACTACGCCTAGCCGCCACCGCCGTCGCCGTTGCCGTCGTCTACATGCCGAGGAGCCTGTAGAAGCGGGTGTAGTCGCCGCCGCCGTCATCGTCATCGCGCGGCTGGCTTGGGCCGGCGCCGTCCTTGCTGCATCCCTGGTCCGGGTCGCCGAGGCGCGGTGGTGCGCTGGACGGCCCGGCATCGCCTTCCCCGTCGCTGTCGAGGACGATGACGCCGCCTTCCTCGCGACCGCAGCGACGGGCCTGGAGCTCCTCATACGCCTGGCGATGGCGGCGTACCTGCTCCCGGACATAGTCCTCCTTCGCCCACTTGAGGGCGAACTCGTCGTCGGGGGCCGCCAAATCGACGTGCTGCGCCTTCACCGGGAGCAGCCCTGGCTCCGGCTTTGGCCAGACCAGGCGGTAGGATCCGCTCGGGGAGGATCGGGCGGCCTCGTTGATAACGAGGGTGCCGCTGCGGGTGCGGCGCCGGAGCGGCATCTCCTCCGGCTCTGGTTTGATGGGGCGGAGCGCGGCTGGCGAGCCGGAGCCCGATGACGAGGACAACCCCGGCTCCATCCGCCGCAACGTCCAGGAGCTACCACGGCGACGAGAGAAGGACGGCCGCTGCGGGTACTCGACGCGCAGCACGTTGCCGGTCTCGATGTGGTCGAGGACGGCCTCGAGGGTACAGCACGAAACGCCCCACCACTCGCGCCGCCCGTTGGCATTGTGATGGCCCTGCGGGATAACACCAATGGTGGAGGCGATTTGCTCCTCGCGGCGGCGCTCGATGTACATCGTCCAGAGGGCGTGGCTGTCGGTGGTGTAGCGCAGCTCGTTCCGCTTTTCCTCCGTCAGGGAGGAGCGAATGCGGGCGATCTCGGCGCGCCGCGCCGCCCCTTCGGGCGCCGGTGCCGCCGGGACGCCACCGGCACGCAGCCTCCACGTCCCCGGCACCCGCATGTCTGGGGGCGCCGGGTACTCTGCCTCGTACAGCAGCGGCGCCTCCGCCTCTTGGAGGTGGTGGCGGCCGAATCCGTTCGCCGCCGCGCCGTCGCCTGGGTACCTCTCGGCCATCTTTCTTGTCGACGGAAAGAGGGGAGAGTGCTGGTTTCTGCGCCGGCGTCGGGGGAAAATGAGAGCTGTGGCGTCCACCGGTAGGGAGGTCGCCTTTTATAGCCGTAGATGGGCGGCGTCGGGCTGCATGCCGGGCGACGCGTGGCTGGACACGTGTCACGGCTCGTTCACTGTGCTGCCCGTGAGCCATCAATTGAGGCTGACCGACGCGGCAGCATGGTAGCCTTCGCATTGATTCCCGCGGGAACCGAGGCGATGAGGGAGACGAAGCGGCATGTCGCTGACTCGGTAGGCCCATCCGCTTTCGCGCCAAAACGTCTCGCCCCGGCGCCCCGGGGCGTCGCCCATCGCGCCGGGTTCTGTTTGGGTCCACCGGCGCCAATTTCGCCCCAAGCCGGTGAAAAACGGGCTCCTGGAGACGCGAGTGGGCTGATTTTTGGACGCCGGCGCGGGAAAAATGTCATAGGAGGGCCTGTTGAGGACGCGGCTGGAGATACTATAAAGGTTATACTTTGGAGCATAGGTTTATTGAATAGTATAAGGGAAGATTGGTCATTGGGGAAAAATTTGCACTACAGACAAAACAGATGGCTTCTCTGCATGATAGTGCCGTCGGTGGTCATTCAGGCATTCAAGCAACTTATCAACCAGCCAAGAAACTTTACTGCTTGGGACGCGAGAAGCCCAAGAGGGTGAGGGTGGGAGTGCCACGCACCTCGCGCCGAGCCGAAGCCATGCGGTCTTTGCTCGGCAGCGCAGACCAACGGCCGCGATAGGCGACGGGTGTGGAGGGGAGCCTAGCCAGTAGTTAGGGCTTCGCTCCCAGATTGCCGGCGGGGAGCAACACGGGACACGAGAAACCCGATAGGCCTAATAACTTCATACGAGGAAGTTCTACGGAAGTATTGTTAATCAGGTGTCGAACAGACCATGGTTGTTCGAAGTACAACGTTTGTTTGCTTGGAGTATGTATGAAGATAAAAAAAGTTTGTTTGATTTTTATCGGATAGATCAATTAATGCTCCGACTGCAGGTTCATCAAAAGATGCAACGACTTCATGCACCAGCATTGTTTTGCACAAGCACGAGATCTCTTGGCGGCGGCGGCTGATTGTAGTCTCGGCAGCAGCACTCTGTTCTGTTGTGACGGCATTTGGACATGATACTGTAAGCGTGACCTCCACCATGTTTTAAAACTTTGCAATAAGAGAGGCACCCTTTAGCAGTGCAGTGCAGTAATTGACGGCACTCCCAACCCTCCTCTACAAATGAATTACATTGCGGCATCAGCAATTCAGTTTAGCTTGTATACAAAGAAAAAACAAGAGTATAGCTAGCTAGAATCTTGTTTTTCCATGTTTGGAAATCGTAGAGTAAAACAAGGACGTTGTTGCATACCTTCATCAGTTCCATGACAAGATGGCAACGAGGAGGACATCATCATGACGACCAAGAGAGCAACCGCCATGGTGTAGACAATCGTCCTTGTATAGCTATTGAGGATTGCCATACTACAAGAAGAGAGTACTTCTACTTGCCCTGCTTCTTCCTTCCCCTATATGGGATCCACGCTGCCAAGCTCCATTGCTGGTATTTATATAGAGCCACCACCAAGTTGTGGATATCGATCGATTCCTTGTTGCATTTATGCGTATCTTTAAATTAATGTTCACATTAAATAACACACAAAAGTCTTGGATAGGCTCCGCGTATGTAGCATTTATTTCCCCACACTAATTGTTACATATCCTATTTGTTTATGCTTGATTTATATGAGCACTAATGTGGGATATTCGTTTGTATCATGTATCTGTTTCATGTTTCTCGTAGTGCAATGTATTTCTTGTGTTTATAATAAGGAAAAAACATACGTGGTAATCAATGTTTGGGATATTATAGACATTAATCGGAAATCGGACGATTAATCGATTTTATCTCCAAAGTCTTGTGTTTGTATCATTATAGACAATACTATATCAATATGTAACAACAACATATATCCTGCTTTTGTTATTTCAAAATTCAAATAGGGTTGTGCTGGTGATTGAGGTCTTGGGGAAGAGTCGGGGCACTAGTAGAAAAACGACCTTACGTTCACCTCATTAGTCCCGATTCGTTTACGGCCCGGTATTAATATGATCATTAGTCCCTGTTCCAACGTCTACGGCGCGGGCATCATTAGTCCCGATTCCTGGTGTACTTCTAGTCCCGGTTTGTGTCACAAACCAGGACTAAAGGGGTGGTGGTAGGCTAGCGTCAGGCTGGGCCTCTTTAGTCCCGGTTTGTATAACCAACCGGGACAAAAGACATCCCTATATAAACCCTTCATCCAGCCCGAGCCCATTTTCCCCTTTCCTCTCCTCTCTATTCTTCCCCTCTTGCTCAAGCCCATCCTTCTTTTTTGCCAAAATTTGTTAAGATTTGAAAGCACCCCATCCATCCAAGTGTTCACAAAGGTTAGCAACTTTGTCCTTTCATCTCTCATTGTAGATTAGCTCTTGAAATGCTCTATAAGTATAGTGATTTGTGGGTTTTAGTTTGGGAGTAATTATATGTGGGAGTTTGTTTGATTTATATACAACTTGAGCTCAAATTTACTTCATAGTTTGCATGTGTAGGTGTTGTTTACTTAGTGCCTTGCTGTCCCCGTCCTAACCACCGTCGATTGCCCGCACCATCCTGTCACCAGCACCACCTTTGGTGAGCCTCTTATTCTTATCATTTTTATAAAAAAAGTTAATGTTTGTGTGATTTAGATAGTTATTTGTATAACTTTCTTACCTGTATGGTTGTTTGTTACACATAGTGGCATGATTTTGATATCCGTCCCCATCGGCCCTCGTCTGGTTTATGTTTCCAATGTGGTGTATACTCTCTTTTGTAACTATTTGTTGCATTTCGTGTTTATGACAATTGAAGATATTTTTATCTAGGAGGTATGTGAACCAGAAACCAACCCTCTTGCCGAGAAGTTAAATTTAGTTGAAAAAGAAAAGAGTATTTGAAAGAATATTGAAAAGAATTGAAGAAGAGAAGAAGATACTGGAGTTGTTTGTTGTCGATGTCGTCGATGATCACAAGATCAAGATGGATGCAATGCGCTTGAGGATTAGAAAGATTAGAAAACATATCGTTAATAAAGAGGCTTGGTATCACTATGTTGTTGCATCAATTGTTACCTTAGTTGCGATCTTGATCGCATTTTTTTTCATATTTAAATGCTTTAGCTAGAGAGTTTTTGTGTTGTTTTATGAGAATAAGTGTGTATGAACTTGTATTAATTTGCTCTTTTCGGTGTTGTGTATGATGACCAATGATAACCGATGGATGTACAATGACCGATGCTCTCCCTAGTCCATTAATGGCGTGCGTACTTTTCTGGTTGCGGTTGAGGAAAATAAGCGGGCGGATGGTTTTATGTGTTGTCCATCTGTTGTCTGTAAGAATGATCACAATTCCTCTAACTCAAGAACCATTCACGTCCACCTGTTTTACATCTGGTTTCATGTCCGGCTATAACTATTGGAGCAAGCACGGAGAAAGAGGGGTCCTAATGGAAGAGAATGAAGAAGAAGAGGATGATGACAGCTATCCTGGCCATAGGTTCCCTGAATACAATGGTACAACAATGAGGGAAAAGCTGAAGAAGAGGCAACAGATGAGCTCGCTGATGATCTTGGTCGGGCCATTGCTGATGCAAAGAGAAACTGCACAAGTGAAAAGGAGAAGCTGAAGTTGTAGCGCATGTTAGAGGATCACAAGAAATTGTTGTACCCAAATTGCGAAGATGACAAGAAAAAGCTGGGTACCACACTGGAATTGCTGCAATGGAAGGCAGAGAATGGTGTATCTAACAAGGGATTTGAAAAGTTATTGGTAATGTTGAACAAGATGCTTCCAAAGGACAATGAATTGCCCTACAGTACGTATGAAGAAAAGAAGGATGTCTGCCCTCTAGGATTAGAGGTGCAGAAGATACATGCATGCCCTAATGACTGCATTATCTATCGCGATGAGTATGAGGATTTGAACACATGCCCGGTATGCGGTGCATTGCGCTATAAGATCAGTGGAAGTGACCCTGGTGATGTTGAGGGCGAGCAACCCAGGAAGAAGATTCCTGTCAATGTGATGTGGTATGGTCCTATAATACCACAGTTGAAACATTTGTTCGAAAAGAAAGAGCATGCTAAGTTGATGCGATGGCACAAAGAAGACTGTAAGAAAGACGGGAAGTTGAGAGTACCCACTGATGGGTCGCAGTGGAGAAAAATCGTGAGAAAGTGTGGGGGGCTATGCAGATGACGCAAGGAACGTATGATTTGGTTTAAGTGCAGATGGCATTAATCATTTTGGGGAGCAGAGCAGCAATCATAGCACCTGGCCTATTGACTCTATGTATCTATAACCTTCCTCCTTGGTCGTGCATGCAGCAGAAGTTCATTATGATGAAAGTGCTCTTCCAAGGCCCCAAGCAACCCGGCAACGACATTGATGTGTACCTAAATCCATTAGTTGAAGAACTTTTACAGTTGTGGGACAAAAAAGGTCTACGTTTGTGGGATGAGCAGAAACAGCAGGAATTTGACCTGCGAGTGTTATTGTTCGTAACCATCAATGATTGGCCTGCTCTTAGTAACCTCTCAGGACAGACAAACCAGGGATACCATGCATGCACGCACTGTTTAGATGACACCCAAAATATATATTTGGATAAATGTAAGAAGAATGTGTACCTGGGACATCGTCGATTTCTTATGATCAATCATCTCTTAAAAAAGAAAGGCAAGCATTTCAAAGGTGAGGAAGATCACCGGACGAAGCCTCGCCACCGTACTGGTGATGATATAATTGATATGTTCAAGGATTTAAAAATAATCTTTGGAAAGGGTCCTGGCGGACAATATGTTCTGAATAACGCTGACGGACTTGCACCCATGTGGAAGAATAAATCTATATTTTGGGACCTACTCAATTTTAAAGAACTAGAGGTCTGCCCTGCAATCGACGTGATGCACGTGATGAAGAATCTTTGCGTGAACCTGCTAGGCTTCTTGGGCGTGTATGGGACGACAAAAGATACACCAGAGGCATGGGAGGACCAACAAAACATGCACGAAAAAGACGGCATGCATCCAAAGCAGTGTTATGGTCCTGCCAGCTACGCTGTTACCAAAGAAGAAAAGGAAATCTTCTTTGAATGCCTACTCAGTATGAAGGTCTCGTTTGTCTTCTCATCGAATGTAAAGGGAATAATAAATATGCCAGAGAAAAAGTTTCAGAACCTAAAGTCCCATGACTGCCACGTGATTATGACACAACTTCTTCTAGTTGCATTGAAGGGGCTTCTACCGGACAACGTTTGATTAGCCATCGTGAAGCTATGTGGATTCCTAAATGCAATCTCTCAGAAGGTAATCGATCCAGAAATCTTACCAAGGTTACAGAATGATTTGTTGCAATGTCTTATCAGTTTTGACTTGGTGTTCCCACCATCCTTCTTCAATATCATGACGCACGTCCTAGTTCACCTAGTCGTAGAGATTGCCATTTGGTTCCTGTATTTCTACACAATATGTTCCCCTTTGAGAGGTTCATGCGAGTCTTAAAGAAATATGTTCATAAGCATGCTACGCCGGAAGGAAGCATCTCCAAGGGCCATGAAACAGAGGAGGTCATTGAGTTTTGTGTTGACTTTATTCCTGACCTTAAGCCGATTGGTGTTCCCGAATCGCGGCATGAGGGCAGACTTGGTGGAAAAGGCATGGTAGGAAAGGACCAAGTAATATGTATGGACGGGCATTCTTGGGCGCAAGCACACTACATAGTTCTACAAAATTCCGCATTGGTGGCTCCGTATATCGAGGAACACAAGAATATTCTATGCTCCAAACACCTGGAGCAGTCTAACAACTGGAGTACACGTGAACAAACGGCGACTTTGGGTGGTTGGTTGTAGACACATCTCATGCATGACGACAGTGTTGCAGATGAGTTGTACTTGCTGGCCAAGTTGCCATCTTCGACTATATTGACTTTCAAAGGGTACGAGACAAATGGGAATACATTTTACACAATCACCCAAGATAAAAAGAGCACCAACCAAAACAGTGGTGTTCGACTTGATGCAGCAAACACCAATAGGCCAAAGGACACATATTATGGTTACATAGAGGAGATATGGGAACTTGACTATGGACTTGGTTTGAAGGTCCCTTTGTTTCGGTACAAATGGGCCAATCTGACAGGAGGCGGGGTAAAGGAATACCCGCGGTACAGAATGACAACAGTGGATCTCAACAATCTTTGGTACACAGACGGACCATTCGTCCTAGCCAATGATGTGGCGTGGGTTTTCTATGCGAAGGACATGTCTACCAAGCCGAGAAAAAGAAAATATAAGGACGCGAATACATCATATGATGAGCCAAAGCGGCACATAGTTCTTTCAAGGAAAAGGAATATCATGGGAATGGACAAGACAGACAAGTCAGAAGATTATGAAAAGTTTCATGAAATTGTTCCCTTCACAGTCAACATTGCATCCTGTTAAATGATGAAGATTGTCCATGGTTACGGAGCAAAGGGACACATGCGAAGAAAAAGTTTTATACCCCAAGATCTCACTCTAGGATGTGACCGGCTTCAACTTCATCATCGTCACCACTCACGAGATATAACTGGAAAGTCCCACTTCGGACAAACCAGAGGGAATCTTTCTAATAGTTAGGGTACTTATGTGTTTTGACATTTGAAACCCGAAGAAATATTATGTCCAAAAATATATTTCATGCATTATGTAGGACTTAATTTGCTATTTTTTTGAGCTAAATGATGACCCACAAGTATAGGGGATCTATCGTAGTCCTTTCAATAAGTAAGAGTGTCGAACCCAACGAGGAGCAGAAGGAAATGATAAACGGTTTTCAGCAAGGTATTCTCTGCAAGTACTGAGATAATTGGTAACAGATAGTTTTGCGATAAGATAATTTGTAACGAGCAACAAGTAACAAAAGTAAATAAAGTGCAGAAAGGTGGCCCAAACCTTTTTTTAGCAAAGGACAAGCCTAGACAAACTCTTATATAAGGAAAAGCGCTCCCGAGGACACATGGGAATATCGTCAAGCTAGTTTTCATCACGTTCATATGATTCGCGTTCGGTACTTTGATAATTTGACATGTGGGGAGACCGGTGCTTGGGTGTTGTTCTTACTTGAACAAGCATCCCACTTATGATTAACCTCTATTGCAAGCATCCGCAACTACAACAAAAGTATTAAGGTAAACCTAACCATAGCATGAAACATATGGATCCAAATCAGCCCCTTACGAAGCAACGCATAAACTAGGGTTTAAGCTTCTGTCACTCTAGCAACCCATCATCTACTTATTACTTCCCAATGCCTTCCTCTAGTCCCAAATAATGGTGAAGTGTTATGTAGTCGACGTTCACATAACACCACTAGAGGCTAGACAACATACATCTTATCAAAATATCGAACGAATACCAAATTCACATGACTACTAATAGCAAGACATATCCCTTGTCCTCAGGAACAAACGTAACTACTCACAAAGGATAAACATGTTCATAATCAGAGGGGTATTAATATGCATATAGGATCTGAACATATGATCTTCCACCAATTAAACCAACTAGCATCAACTACAAGGAGTAATTAACACTACTAGCAACCTACTAGCACCAATCCCGGACTTGGAGACAAGAATTGGATACAAGAGACACTACTAGGAAAAGGGCTAAAGATGAAATTGACACTAATGGCGCACCAGAGAAGTGGTGCGCCACTACTATATACTAAAGGCGCACCATGTGGAGATGTGCCATTAGTGTGGAAGACACTAATGGCGCACCAGGCACACGGTGCGCCACTAGTAACAAAATGTTTTTTTCATTTTTTCAAACATACTAATGGCGCATCCGGGCAGAGTGCGCCATTAGTAGTTAGAACTACTAATGTCGCACCAGCCATAGAGTGCGCCACTACTGTATTTTTTTTTACTTTTTTGCAAAACTACTAATGGCGCACCGTGCCACGGTGCGCCATTAGTATAAAAATTATTTTTAATACTTTTTTGCAAAACTACAATTGAAAAAAAACATTCTAATGGCGCACCGCCTGGGGGTGCGCCATTAGTAATCTTCCCCCATCCATACACCACCGACCCACTGCGCCGCCGCCGCCGCCCACGCGCCCCCGCCGCCTCCCTCTCCCCTTCCTCCCCCTCGAGCGCCGCCTCCCCCCCGAGCCCCGCCTCCTCCCGAGCCCCACCTCCACCCCTCGAAACCCTAGAAACCCCGCGCCCCCCGCGTCGGCCCCTGCCCTGCGCCGCCTCTACCTCAGTCCGGACACGGGGTGCAGGACGACGACCGCGGCCGCCGCCGACCCCGACCCCGACCCCTCCAGCGACCGGCCGCGCCCGCCCAGGTACCTCTCCTCCTTCCTCCTTCCTCCCTCTCCTCCTTCCTCCTTCCTCCCTCTCCACCCTTCCCGGACCCCTCCGGCGACCGGCCGCGCCCGCCCAAGTCTGTTCTTTGCAGGATCAGAACAAGTTTGTAGCAGGATGCTCTACAATTTTTTTTTCAATTGTGATGTGCTGTTTACAAGGAAGTAGAAGTCACCCTAAAAAAAGGATGCAAAAGTCTTTCAGTGCAGATTAACTTTGTAGGTTGGAGTTTGGTTAGCCATGGTTCAGCCAACTATTTCTAGCTTGATTGTTTGGCTGGTTTAGGTGTTGTAATCTAGTGCTGTGCCGCTCATGCAACTGGTGTCCATGAGTACATGTAAATCTGGTTAGAACACTAGTAGAAAACAGGGCTTTGGTGCAGGGCATTTTTTACATTAGTCCCGGTTCAGTCAAGAACCGGGACTAATGTGAGCATTTATCCCGGTTCATGCAGCTAAGGCATTAGTCCCGGTTCACCTGGGCCCTTTAGTCCCAGTTCGTGCCACGAACCGGGACTAAAGGGTGCGATGCCCATTAGTCCCGGTTGGTGGCACCAACCGGGACTAAAGGTTAGACCTTTAGTATGGGTTGGTGCCACCAACCGGTACTAATGGGTTTTGAGGCATTAGTACCGGTTCATGGCACGAACCGGTACTAAAGGTCCCATTTTCAACCCCCCCCCCCCAAGTGGACCGCCTTTTTAGTTTTAGAAAAAACAAAAGAAAATGATGGAAATGTCAAAAAATAATATATAATAAGTTTCCCATGTGATATGTGGTCTACTTGTTGGGAAAATTTACAAATATGAATTTCGACTTTATTTGCAAAATCTCTCTGGAATTTGTAAAATGGGCATAACTTTTGCATACGAACTCGGATTAAAAAGTTTTTTATATGAAAAATCATCTACTCAAAAAGTTACATCCACATTTAAAAGGGGGTACCCCGTTAAACATTTTCAAAATCCTCAAAAACCTAACAGAAAAAAAGTTACGGGGCTTTTAAGATCTAGAGTGGAAAAAATCGAAAAAATTACTAGTCAAATCTGGTCAAACAGTGGTCAAACTATCGTCAAACAGTGGTCAAACTAATTATTCTAGAATATTAGTGTTACTAAATAATTATTTTAGTTATTTTGAATTTTGGTCAAATCTAGTCAAACTGTGGTCAAACTGTGGTCAAACTGTGGTCAAACAATGATCAAACTAATTATTCAAGAAATATTAGTGTTACTAAATAATTATTGTTTTTTAAAACAATAGTTTCAAACTCAAACAGTGAAATGTGTCACTTCATGCTCAAGCAAAATTCATGAAGGCTAATAGGATTGACATCTTACTATTGTCAGGAAAACAACAAGTGCAGACTTGGAAACGAGAGAGAATAGAACCAGGAAGTTAAGTGTGCTCAGGCTGGGGGAGTGAGAGGATGGGTGACCGTTCGGGAAGTTAGATGATTTGGAATGATGAGGGGTGATTAGAGGATAAATTGAGCAGTGATGAGGGGTGGTGATTACACACTATAGGTTAAAATAATTCAGAAATTTGAAAATAAAAAAATTTCAAAAAAAAAATTCAAAAAAAAATCATAAAATTTCCTTTAGTCCCGGTTGGTGTTAGGTGGAGCTCCACGTGGCCGCGCCCTTTAGTCCCGGTTCGTGTAAGAACCGGGACTAAAGGGGAGAGGCATTAGTACCGACCCTTTAGTCTCGGTTCGAAAACCGGGACTAAAGGGCCTTACCAACCGGGACAAAAGCCCCTTTTTCTACTAGTGGAATTAGTTTAAGAATTGATCTGTGTGTATCAATGTGATTGTAGTTTTTCTTGTCATCAAGTTTAGTTGATGTTTATTTAAATATAGCTTATATGATCAGCCACTCTATGTATGATTGTGGCTTGAAGGTTCTGGAAGAACGTTTTTCCTTCAAATTCTATCTGGTGGCATTGTCCTAGACTCCTTAGTTCTGTTGTTAATTGTGCTTCTATTAAAAGAATTGGGAGTTACTCATTGTACTAGAACTCTGTAGGTTCAATTTTGGTTAACTAATACTGACATTATGAGAATGTAAGAACCTATTATTGCTACTGATATCATTGGCTCATTGCTGCCTTTGTGCAATGCAGAACTGTTAAGAGTGATTTGGAGGATTCAAGATTCTGTGAAGCTCTTTTGACATTTAAAGCTCAGAACTGAAGGTACTTAATAAACTCAAAAGCATTGATGATAACTCTTGTTGCCTAGAAACAGAGGTAGTTTACATATTGCATTGCTGGTGTTTGTTTATGTTCAGAGTTTAAGCACGTGTAGTGTGTGTAATGAGCTTGTTCTAGTGTAAAATCAGACTAGTATGGCCTTGGCCACAATCTGTCAACTTAGCCTTCTCTGATTTTCAAAACAAGTTAACTGCATTCAGATCTCTTGATGCTCAAAACCTGTCAATTTCTATGAGCTTTTGATCTATCAAGTTGATATTCAGTCAAGTTGATGTCAAACTTGACACATAAACAACAGCTTTAATAAACAGAGAGACAATATGTAGGGTTTTTTAGCTGCTGCCACAACACAAAGTCTATAGATGCTGAAGTTGTTAGTATTAATTATCAAATCATTCAAAGTAGATGATGCTCTATTTTTGTGGACTTAGTGAACATGATAAGACAAGCCATATGCTCTATTTTAATTAACAGTAATCCATGATCCTGCTTACTAGTGAACATGATGTTCGTTTGTTTACAGAGATCCTGCTTATATATACTGATGATGAGTCTTGTTGAAACCTTACATATACAGTGAGGAGATTGTCAAAAACTTGAGCTACTGTAAAAAAATTCAGTTAGGTACAGTGAGGAGCTAACTGTGTATGAAGGTAATTAACAAGTGTTAAATCGGTGAAAGTAAAAAAGTGTAGTAGTAGTACTTGGTACCAATAATTCTCTAGGCAAAGCAAAAGAGCAAGAGGAGGGAGACATGGAATAAGCCTTGACCTGAAATGTAAACTGAACCCAAAACAAGACTTTCTGCATTTAAACGAGTCCCAATGGACCTATTGCCAGCTTATTTGTTCTAGGATAGTATAGTTTTACAAGCTTCGGCAACTTTTTCTTAACTGCTGCTGCTACTGTTATGCCTGTATTCACTGCTGCTACTGTTGTACTTGTCATGATGTTGTACTTGTGATGATGCTACTTGTGATCTTCTGAATGACCTATTGGCGACTTCATTATGCGGGGATAATGATTTTGCAGGTACCCCGAGAGGCCCTTGAGTTTGCCGGAATGTGGATTAACTTCCGTTCCGGCAAATTCGGGTACTCCATATGTCCTATTTTCAGCAAAGGTCATGCTGAAATTTTCCGTGAATTTTAGCATGACTTTGCTAAAAATAGGACATATGGGGTACTTGCGACTAATGTTGATTATCTTCTGCTCAAAATTTATGCTGCTATAATGTTGTAAGGGTACTAATTGGTCTCTTCTGCTGCTTATCAGAGATGGGGGGAAGCAGCCACCGCCGCTCTGCCTCACCGGAGTACGAGTTGGATGCTTTCGAGTTCTTCACTATCATACTTTCTTATTCAGTATCAGCCACGAGGCAGGTATATAAAACGAGAGATCTCCCCTTCACCCATCTCATTATGATAACTCTGCTGTTTGCTACATCACTCCTTGTCCCAAATTGCAGAGGCTGCCTGACGCTTTTATGAAGATGCTGGGTGAAGATCCGCCAGATAATGTGAAGCTCCGACAGGCCGGCAGCGGGGTTCGCAGGCTGTGGGACGTGGAGTTGGTGATCGAGGAGGGCCACATGTACCTGTGCCGTGGCTGGGAGAAGTTCTACAGTGCCTATGACCTACGGACCGGGTACTTTCTTCTCTTGAGGTACGACGATGACGCCACAATGCTCATCATGAAGGTTTTCAACAAGACTATGTGTCGCATGCGCTACGCTGAAGATGAAGATGCCAGTGCGTTCTGCCTCTTCTTATTCCTCCATATTTGGCTTTGTCTCACATCGATTGTTAACGGTCATTGTTGCATTTGGACAGGCAATGGGAGCAGCAGCAACGACACTAGCTACAGCCAAAGCAGCAGCGATTATGGCTGTAGCAAAAGCAATAGCGATTCTGGCCTTAGCGAAAGCATCAGCGATTCTGGCAGCAGCGAAGACAACAAGAAGGATGATCCAGACTGGAGTGGGGGAGAAGAGGAGCAGAGTGGGGATGAGAAGCTGCAGGATGACGATGGGTATCAGGCTGAGGATGACCTAGCGCTGGTGGTGGCTGACCAAGGGAAAGAGATGGTGGTGGCTGAACAGGTGCAAGAGATGGTGGTGGCTGACCATGGGCAAGAGATGGTGGTGGCTGACCATGGGCAAGAGATGGTGGTGGCTGAGGGTGGCCTCGCGATGGTAGTGGTGCCTCACAATTACCACGCACCGGTGGTGGCGCCGGCGATCCCACAGCTGGGCGACATGACCACGCCAATTGTGGTAGAAGACTACATCCCACAGCTGCCTCCACCGCCTCGCCGCTCTTGGCGCATCAGGCTGAGGAAGGAGAAAGAGAAGAACAATGAGAACTGAACTATGCCAGGTATGTCAGATCTTCAAAATGATATATATATATATATACTTAGTTACCTATTTATCTCTAATATGCTTAGTTTCCTATAGGTTAGCTCCAAAATTACTTATGTTAGCACAAAATGATCAAGTTTACATAATAAGCTTATAGTCTTCTTCTTATTCTTCTTCTTACCCAAAATGACATATGTTAGCTTCATTTTAGCTAAGCTGGTTCTAATATGCTAACTTAGAGCTTATATGCTTAGTTTCCTATAGGTTAGCTCCAAAATTACTTATGTTAGCACAAAATGATCAAGTTTACATAATAAGCTTATAGTCTTCTTCTTATTCTTCTTCTTATCCAAAATGACATAGGTTAGCTTCATTTTACCTAAGTTGGCTCTAATATGCTAACTTAGAGCTTATATGCTTAGTTTCCTATAGGTTAGCTCCAAAATTACTTCTGTTAGCACAAAATGATCAAGTTTACATAATAAGCTTATAGTCTTCTTCTTATTCTTCTTCTTATCCAAAATGACATAGGTTAGCTTCATTTTACTTAAGTTGGCTCTAATATGCTAACTTAGAGCTTATATGCTTAGTTTCCTATAGGTTAGCTCCAAAATTACTTATGTTAGCACAAAATGATCAACTTTACATAATAAGCTTATAGTCTTCTTCTTATTTTTCTTATTCTTCTTCTTATTCTTCTTCTAGTCTTCTTCTTCTCTTCTTCTTCTTCTTCTTCTAACTTCTTGTTGATCATTTTGCAGATTTGATTTAATTCACAGAAGCTTGCATGGATGGAGTGCTTCTTTTCCATTTGTGTTTTTATTTTGTATCAATGTGAAACTTTTTTGAATTGATGGATAACGGTGTTGAATGAACATTGTGAAACTTTTGTAATATGTAACGATGGAACTATGTGTTGGCTATGTATGTATATATGATGAAACTTGTGTGTTGGATATGATCTGGTGGACGCAGGTAACATCGTTACATATGGCCCCTGTATGTAAGCTAAGCAGATCTGTGTTGTATGTTATCTCTAATATTTTTTAACCTGTGAAAATATCAGAAATGAAAAAAATCCCTAATATTCATACTAGTGGCGCACCACACAAGACACTAATGGCGGACTATTATAATCACACTAATGGCGCATCACCCAACAGTGCGCCATTAGTATGCCAAAGCACATGGTTAAATATGGCCCCCTGGGAGGCATACTAATGGCGCATGGTGTTATATACTAATGGTGCACGCACTGGGTGGTGCGCCATTAGTATACCAGATACTAATGGCGCACCAGTGGTGCGCCATTAGTAATAAATACTAGTGGCGTGATACTAATGGTGCACCAGTGATGCGCCATTAGTAGCCCTTTTCCTAGTAGTGAGATGAACTATGGTTTTGAGATGAGATGGTGCTGATGAAGATGTTGATGGAGATTGCCCTCTCCCGATGAGAGGAGCGTTGGTGATAACGGTGGCGATGATTTCCCCCTCCGGGAGGGAAATTTCCCAGGCAGAACAGCTCTGCCGGAGCTCTAGATTGGATCCACCAAGGTTCCGCCTCGTGGCGGCGGAGTTGCGTCCCGAAAAGTTACTTCCTATTTTTTTCTCGACGAAAGACTTCATATAGGAGAAGATGGTCATCGGAGAGCCACCAGGGGGCCCACGAGGTAGGGGTGCGCGCCCTAGGGGGGGCCCATCCTCGTGAGCAGGGTGTGGGCCCCCTGGTCTTCATCTTTGGCGAGGATTTTTCATTATTTATTATAAGGTATCCCGGGGAGTTTCAGGACTTTTGGAGTTGTGCAGAATAGGTCTCTAATATTTGATCCTTTTCCAGCCCAGAATTCCAGCTGTCGGCATTCTCCCTCCTTATGTAAACCTTGTAAAATAAGAGAGAATAGCCATAAGTATTGTGACATAATGTGAAATAACATCCCATAATGCAATAAATATCGATATAAAAGCATGATGCAAAATGGACGTATCAACGCCCCCAAGCTTAGACCTCGCTTGTCCTCAAGCGAAAGCCGATAACAATGAATATGTCCCCATGTTTAGAGGTAGAGGCGTCGATAAAAATAAAATACGGACATGAGGGCATCATGATTATTCTCATAACAGCAACATACATAGATATTGTCATATGATTACTTATGTTCAAGTGATGATCTATTCACAATGCAAAAGTATGAATCACAAACCTTATTGAGAACCAACAAATTATAATCTCAGTCATTGAAGGAATTGCAATTTATCATAACATCAGAAAGAGTCTATGTCAGAGCTAAAAAGCAAGTCCACATACTCAACTATCATCTAGTCCTTCATAATTGCTAACACTCGCGCAATACATGTGGTTACGGAGTTTTAATCGGACATAGAGAAAGATAGGGGCTTATAGTTTCGCCCCACAACCTGTTACCTCGAGGGTAATGTCAACAATAATAACTCATGCCCCCCTACATCCAATTAGATATATCTATCAGGATCTTTTCCAACACAATGTGCTTGCCAAAGGATAAAATGTAAAAAGGAAAGGTGAAGATCACCATGACTCTTGCATAAGGTAGAAGATAATAATAAAAGATAGGCCCTTCGCAGAGGGAAGCAGAGGTTGCCATGCACTTTTATGGTTGGATGTACAAAATCTTAATGCGAAAGAATGTCACTTTATATTGCCCCTTGTGATATGAACCTTTATTATGCAGTCCGTCGCTTTTATTACTTCCACATCACAAGATCGTATAAAGCTTATTTCTCCCACACCAATCAATCATACATATTTAGAGAGCAATTTTTATTTCTTTGCACCAATGACAACTTACTTGAAGGGTCTTATTCAATCCATAGGTAGATATGGTGGACTCTCATGGCAAAACTGGTTTAAGGGTATTTGGAAGCACAAGTAGTATCTCTACTTGGTGCTGAGAATTTGGCTAGCATGAGGGGGAAAGGCAATCTCAACATGTTGGATGATCCATGACAACATACTTTATCTCAGATATAAGAAAACATAACCCAGTACGTTGTCTTCCTTGTCCAACATCAACTCTTTAGCATGTCATATTTTGATGAGTGTTCCCAATCATAAAAGATGTCAATAATAGTATATTTATATGTGAAACCTCTCTTTCCTTATTACTTCCTATTAATTGCAATGATGACCAAAGCTATGTCTGCCAACTCCCAACAACTTTTAGTCATCACACTCTTTCTATGTGAAGTCATTACTATTAATAAGATCAATATGAACTTTTTTTTCTTTTTTTCTTTTTCTCTTTTCTTTTATTCACCCAAGATCATAGCAAGAAAATCAAGCCCTTGACTCAACACTAATCTTTATTACATAGCTCACGGACTCGATTACATAGAGAGATCATAAAGCAAAACTTAAAACTAGATCATGCCATAAACTTTATTCTACTAGATCAAAATACTACTAATAAGATCGAACTAAGGAAAACGGTAAAGATAGGAGTTGTGATTGTGATACGATACTGGGGCACCTCCCCCAAGCTTGGCGATTGCCAAGGGGAGTGCCCATACCCATGTTATTATATCTCCTTGGTTGGTGAAGAAGGTGGAGGTGTTGTTGATGATGCAGGCTTGTCATCCATCTTCCAAGGCATAGGTTCACCATCATAGAAGGATGATCGAGTCTCCGGAATCCTCGAATCTGCAGCCAAACTCATTCCTTTGAATCTATATTCATACTCACAGTTTTGGTTTTGCAGGTCATAGATTTGGGCTTGGAGGTGCTCGATCTTCTCATATAGCTTGAAGATGGCCTCCTCGGTGTTCCTGGCATCCGGCTTGTAGTTGTTAGTGAACTCCGCGAGCATCGTGTGGCTAGCGTTGATTCCACGCTCCACCATTCCCTGGCACTTGAAAATTTGTTGCTCCATTGCTTCAAGCCTCATCTCCACGCTTCCGATTCCCTTTGGTCTCTCAGCATCGCGGATGTGCAGCAACCCATCACGCATCTCAATGGTTTGAGGGTGTCGCAGCACCTCCGTGAGGTAAGGGTTGATGACCTTCTCGAAGAACTTGTCCTTGGAAGCACTTGGGAACGTCATGATAATCTAGATCTGTCAGAAAAACAGCTGAAACAAAAACAGGAGATTTTTGCGTGATACGGGAGTCAAAACCCCCGAGAGATTATATAATGAATTTTTACCGACCAAAATACGTATCGTGTAAGAAAACGAAGTCTGGAAGGCACACGAGGAGCTCACGAGGTAGGGGGGCGCGCCCAGGGGGTTAGGGCGCGCCCTCCACCCTCGTGGGGCCCTCGTGTCCTTCCCGGACTGCTACTTAATTTTCTATTTTCTAAATATTCCAAAATAGAGAAATATGGCCTTAAAATTTGTTTTGGAGTCGGTTTACTTACCATACCACATACCTATTCCTTTTCGGAGTCTGAAACGTTCTGGAAAGTGTCCCTTATTTATTCCTCCGGGGTTATGGTTTTAACAATATTGGTTTCAACATTTATGGGATTACTTGAGATATAATGTTTAATTCTCTGACTGTTTACCACCTTCGGATTTGTGCCTTCGAAGTTGTTGATTTTTATGGCACCGGAACGATAGACCTCCTCGATAACATAGGGGCCTTCCCATTTAGAGAGAAGTTTTCCTGCAAAAAATCTTAAACGAGAGTTGTATAGCAATACATAATCACCTACATTAAACTCATGCTTTTGTATCCTTTTGCCATGCCATCTTTTAACCTTTTCTTTAAACAACTTGGCATTTTCATAAGCTTGGGTTCTCCATTCATCAAGTGAGCTAATATCAAATAAGCTCTTTTCACCGGCAAGTTTGAAATCATAATTGAGCTCTTTAATAGCCCAATAAGCCTTATGTTCTAGTTCGAGAGGTAAGTGACATGCTTTTCCATATACCATTTATACGGAGACATAACCATAGGATTTTTATATGCAGTTATATAGGCCCATAATGCATCATCAAGTTTCTTGGACCAATTCTTTCTAGATCTATTGACAGTCTTTTACAAAATTAATTTGAGTTCTCTATTACTCAATTTTACTTGACCAATAGACTGTGGGTGATACGGAGATGCAATTCTATGATTGACGTCATATTTAGCAAGCATTTTACGGAAAGCACCATGAATAAAATGAGAACCACCATCAGTCATTAAATATCTAGGGACTCCAAACCTCGGAAAAATAACTTCTTTAAGCATTTTAATAGAAGTGTTATGATCAGCACTACTAGTTGGAATAGCTTCTACCCACTTAGTAACGTAACCAACAGCAACTAAAATATGTGTATATCCATTAGAGGCAGGAAAAGGTCCCATATAATCAAAGCCCTAAACATCAAACGGTTCAATAACAAGTGAATAGTTCATAGGCATTTCTTGACGTCTACTAATATTACCAATTCTTTGACATTCATCACTGGATAGGACAAACTTACGGGCATCCTTGAAGAGAGTAGGCCAATAAAAACCGGATTGCAATACCTTATGTGCAGTTCTATCTCCCGTGTGGTGTCCTCCATAAGTTTCGGAGTGGCACTTGCGTAGGATCTGTTCCTGTTCATGCTCATGTACACAATGTCCACTAGTGCAGAACTGGGCAATAGCACCGGTTCGTAAGGCCCTTTAGTGTCGGTTCCGTAACCGGCACTAAAGTGTGGGCAGTAAAGCCCCCCCCCCCTTTAGTACCGGTTCAGCACGAACCGGTGCTAAAGGGCAACCACGTGGCACGAGCCAGCTCCGGGGGCCGGGAGCCCTTTAGTACCGGTTGGTAACACCAACTGGTACTAAATGTTTATGGGTTTTTTGTTTTATTTTTTATTTTTCATTTAAATTTGTGTTATCAATTTAATTTAAGATTGTTTTACGTTATAATGAGTTGTTATACTTGATATGGATATGGATATGGCATATGGCATATATATATATACTTGATCACTTAGCTAGGATCCATCCAGTTCAAACTAATTTGCGGTTTCTTTCATAAATGATATATATAATAACTCATCATCATCATCATCACATATTAATAAATAAATAAACTCTTGCATCATATCATCACCAACAACAGTATATATATATATACTAGCTAGCTAAAAATCATCGTAGTCGTCATTAATTACCACTATTTAATCATCATAGTCATTACCGCTATCTAATCATCACCAACACTAGCTATCTTAAAGAAGAAACATTCACTTGTAACAGAAGCAAAGATATCATCGAGTTCAACACGGTCATGATATTATAAGCGTTCACAAGCAAATCACTATTTGAGATTAATTAAGTTCAGGACAATACGGACATGAGAGAGGACAAGTAATAAGAGCATGAACTAGCTAAATCACTCCTGCTGCTCCCTCTCAGGTAGAATAGCATAGAACATGTATAGCTCTCCTGATTCATCATACTGGAGCATGCAGATGAATCTGTCCCCTAATCTTGGGTTGCGCTTCTCCTTGCTGCCCCCTAGTACTTCTCTACGATCGTTAACAATTTTGCTCCAATATTTCACTATTAAGCATTCTTCGCTTTTAGAAATCCTGAATGCACTCATGTGCAATGTAGGAAATCTTGGTCATAAGATAACCATTGACATGCGACCTTTTGTCTCGATCCACTGAGGCATAACTGTCATCGGGAGTCCCTGTTGAAGAACATTGTATAGTAATTAATATACTTAGCAATGAAAGTTTAGCTTCAAAAATAATGTATGCAAAAGATGCACTAAGGACAAATAGTAAAAATCTTACCATCTTTCGATTATAGATGTGACAGTAGTTCAATACGATCACTATTGGTCACACGTTTTGAGTACTAACATTTCTAAGTTCAGGAAGAAAATTTGTCTTGACAGTATAAAGATCCTCAAGCCATGAAACATAATGACTTATCTCCTCGCAGTTTAGTTCAGCCCCGGGGTAGTAGTAGGTCCTGTCTACCAAGCACCGGACATGTTTGCTTGAACCGAAATAAGCTGACAATACAAATTAGTTGTCAACTATTTTTGAATAAACTGTATCAAAGACATAAACATATGCATGCATGGTTGAGAAAAACTCACATAATGGTAGAACTAGAGGCGTTTGCACATCGACCTAGATGTCTATATTACCTTCAATATCATCTTCCGGACGAATATCAAAGGTGAT
Organism: Triticum urartu; assembly: GCF_056163025.1. NCBI lineage: Eukaryota > Viridiplantae > Streptophyta > Magnoliopsida > Poales > Poaceae > Triticum > Triticum urartu. Next base: position 8,552,044 of record NC_141878.1, on the reverse strand, counting down.
AACCATATCTGGCTCAAATGCATAAGCCTTGCATAGTGCTTGCCAATTTTTGCATTCAAAATGGGTGTATGTGTCTGTTGGGGATCGTAGCAGAAATTCAAAATTTTCTACGCATCACCAAGATCAATCTATGGAGTAATCTAGCAACGAGGGGAAGGAGAGTGCATCTACATACCCTTGTAGATCGCTAAGCGGAAGCGTTCAAGTGAACGGGGTTGATGGAGTCGCACTCGTCGTGATCCAAATCACCGATGATCCTAGCGCCGAACGGACGGCACCTCCGCGTTCAACACACGTACGGTTGGGAGACATCTCCTCCTTCTTGATCCAGCAAGGGGAGAGGAGAAGTTGAGGGAGAACTCCAGCAGCACGACGGCATGGTGGCTATGGAGCTCGTGGCTCTCCAGCAGGGCTTCGCCAAGCACTATGGAGGAGGAGGAGGAGGTGTAGGAAGAGGGAAGGCTGCGCCAGGGAAGAGGTGTGGCTGCCCTCTCTCTCCCTCACTATATATAGGGGGAAGGGAGGAGGGGGAGGCGCCCTAGGGTTCCCTAGGGGAGGGGCGGCAGCCACAGGGGAAACCCTAGATGGGTTTGGGCGCCCCCACCCCCTAGGAAACTTGCCCCCCAAGCCGGGAGGGGCGGCGGCCCTAGGAGTGGCGCCCCCACCTCTCCTGGTTACGTGAGATGGGGTGGGAGGGGCGCTCAGCCCCTTAGTGGGCTGATGTGCCCTCTCCCCTTGGCCCATAAGGCTCCCCAACGCTTGCGGGGGCCTCCGAAACCCCTTTCGGACACGCTGGTCATCTCCTGGTACCCGCGGAACAATTCCGGACTCCAATACCCTTCGTCCAATATACCGATCTTCACCTCCGGACCATTCTGGAGCTCCTCGTCATGTCCGGGATCTCATCCAGGACTCCGAACAACCTTCGGTAACCACATACTATTTCCCATAACAACTCTAGCGTCACCGAACCTTAAGTGTGTAGACCCTACGGGTTCGGGAACCATGCAGACATGACCGAGACAACTCTCCGGCCAATAACCAACAGCGGGATCTGGATACCCATGTTGGCTCCCACATGTTCCATGATGATCTCATCGGATGAACCACGATGTCGAGGATTCAATCAATCCCGTATACAATTCCCTTTGTCCAGCGGTATTGTACTTGCCCGAGATTCGATCGTCGGTATCCGATACCTTGTTCAATCTCGTTACCGGCAAGTCTCTTTACTCATTCCGTAACACATCATCCCATGATCAACTCCTTGGTCACATTGTGCACATTATTATGATGTCCTACCGAGTGGGCCCAGAGATACCTCTCTGTTTACACGGAGTGACAAATCCCAGTCTCGATTCGTGCCAACCCAACAGACACTTTCGAAGATACCTGTGGTGAACCGTTATAGCCACCCAGTTATGTTGTGACGTTTGACACACCCAAAGCACTCCTACGGTATCCGGGAGTTGCACAATCTCATGGTCTAAGGAAATGATACTTGACATTTGAAAAGCTTTAGCATACGAACTACACGATCTTTGTGCTAGGCTTAGGATTGGGTCTTGTCCATCACATCATTCTCCTAATGATGTGATCCCGTTATCAACGACATCCAATGTCCATGGTCAGGAAACCGTAACCATCTTATTGATCAACGAGCTAGTCAACTAGAGGCTTACTAGGGACATGGTGTTGTCTATGTATCCACACATGTATCTGAGTTTCCTATCAATACAATTCTATGATGGATAATAAACGGTTATCATGAACAATGAAATATAATAATAACCAATTTATTATTGCCTATAGGGCATATTTCCAACAGTCTCCCACTTGCACTAGAGTCAATAATCTAGTTCACATCGCCATGTGATTAACACTCACAGGTCACATCGCCATGTGACCAACATCCAAGAGTCTACTAGACTCAATGATCTAGTTCACATCACTATGTGATAAACACTCAAAGAGTTCTAGTTTGATCATGTTATGCTTGTGAGAGAGGTTGTAGTCAACGGGTCTTGCCATTCCACTTTATATGGTAGATGCTGCTACCACATTCCACTTGGAGCTATTCCAAATTATTGCTCCATTATATGTATCCGGTATCTCTACTCAGAGCTATCCGGATAGGTGTTAAGCTTGCATCGACGTAACTCTTTATGTCGAACTCTTTATCACCTCCATAACCGAAAAACATTTCCTTATTCCTCTAAGGATAATTTTGACTGCTATCTGGTGATCCACTCCTAGATCACCTTTGTACACTCTTGCCAGACATGTGGCAAGGCACACAATAGGTGCGGTACTTCAGCATGGCATACCGTATAGAGCCTATGACAAGAGCATACGGGACGACTTTTCGTCCTTCCTCTTTCTTCTGCCGTGGTCAATCTTCGAGTCTTGCTCAACTTCACACCTTACAACTCAGGTAAGAACCCCTTCTTTGACTGATCTATTTTGAACTCCTTAAAAAACATGTCAAGGTGTGTGTACTTTGAAAGTACCATCAGGCGTCTTGATCTATCTCTATAGATCTTGATGCCCAATATGTAAGCAGCTTTATCCAGGTCTTCCTTTGAAAAACACTCTTCAAACAACCGTTTATGCTTTCCAGAAATTCTACATTATTTCGGATCAACAATATGTCATCCACATATACTTATCAGAAATATTGTAGTGCTCCCACTCACCTTTTTGTAAATACAAGTTTCTAGCAAACATTGTATAAACCTAAAAGCTTTGATCACTCCATCAAAACATATATTCCGATTCCGAGATGCTTGCTCTAGTCCATAGAAGGATTGCTGGAGCCAGCATACCTTTTAGCATCCTTAGGATCGACAAAACCTTTTATTGTATCACATACAACTTTTCTTACAAAACTGGTAAGAAAACTTGTTTTTGACATCCATCTAAAAATACAGCTAACGCTAACATGATTCCGACGGACTTAAGCATCGTTACGGGTGAGAAATTGTCTTCTTAGTCAACTCCTTGAACTTGTGAAAAGACTCTTTCCCACAAGTCGAGCTTCATAGACGGTAACATTACCGCCCACGTCCGTCTTCTTCTTAAAGATCCATTTATCTCAATGGCTTGCCGATCATCGGGCAAGTCCACCAAAGTCCATACTTTGTTCTGATATATGGATCCTATCTCGGATTTCATGGCTTCTAACCACGTGTCGGAATACGGGCCCACCATCGCTTCTCCATAGCTTGTAGGTTTATTGTTGTCTAACAACATGATATCTAAGACAGGATTACTGTACCACTTAGGAGTAGTACATATCCTTGTCGACCTACGAGGTTTGATAGCAACTTGATCCGAAGCTTTATGATCACTATCATTAACTTCCTATTCAACAGACGTAGGCGCCACAGAAAACATCTTTCTGTGTTGCATCACTCTCTGGTTGAAGTAAAGGTTCGACAACCTCATCAAGTTCTATCTTCCTCCCACTCAATTCTTTCGAGAGAAACTCCTTCTCGAGAAAGGACCCGTTCTTAGTGACAAACAATTTGCCCTCGGATCTGAGATAGAAGGTATACCCTACTGTCACCTTTGGGTATCCTATGAAGATGTGTTTGTCCGCTTTGGGTTCGAGCTTCTCTGGCTGAAGCCTTAAGCATCGCAGCCCCAAACATTAAGAAACGACAACTTTGGTTTCGCAATGTTCATACGACATCATCTCAACGGACTTAGATGGTGTCCTATCTAAAGTGAATGCAGCTGTCTCTAACGCATAACCTCAAAATGAAAACGGTAGATTGGTAAGAGACATCATAGATCGCACCATATCTCATATGGTTCGATTACGACGTCCGGACACACCATTACAACTGTGGTGTTCCAGGTGGCTTCAACTGTGAAACAATTCCACAATGTCTTAAGTGATTTGCCAAACTCATAACTCAGAAAATCCCCTTTTTGATCAGATCGTAGGAACATGATCTTATTGTTATGATGATTCTTAACTTCACTCTGAAATCGCTTGAACTTTTCAAACGTTTCAGACTTGTGCTTCATTAAGTAGATATACCTATATCTACCCAAATCGTCAGTGAAGATGAGAAAATAGCGATATCCACCGCACGCTTCAATTCTCATTGGATCACACGCATCAGCATGCATGATTTCCAACAAGTCACTTGTCCGTTTCATTGTACCTGAAAACAGAGTCTTAGTCATCCTGCCCATGAGGCATGGCTCGCATGTGTCAAGTGATTCAAAATCAAGTGACTCCAAACATCCATCGACATGGAGTTTCTTCATGCATCTTACGCCAATGTGACCTAAGCGGCAGTGCCAAAAGAAAGTGGTACTATCATTATTAACTCTACATCTGTTGGCGTGAACATGTGTATTACCACGACTGAGATTCAATGAACCATTAACATAGGGTGCATGACCATGAAAGGTATCATTCATGTAAACAGAATAACCATTATTCTCTAACTTAAATGAATGACCGTATTGCAATGAGCATGATCTAATCATATTCATGCTCAACGTAGACACCTGATAACATTTATCTAGGTTCAATACAAATCCCGAAGGCAGATGGAGCGTGCGATGGTGATCTCATCAACTTTGGAAACACTTGTTGGAAATATGCCCTAGAGGCAATAATAAATTGATTATTATTATATTTCCTTGTTCATGATAATCGTTTATTATCCATGCTAGAATTGTATTGATAGGAAACTCAGATACATGTGTGGATACATGGACAACACCATGTCCCTAGTAAGCCTCTAGTTGACTGGCTCGTTGATCAAGAGATGGTTACGGTTTCCTAACCATGGACATTGGATGTCGTTGATAACGGGATCACATCATTAGGAGAATGATGTGATGGACAAGACCCAATCCTAAGCATAGCACTAGATCGTGTAGTTCGTATGCTAAAGCTTTTCCAATGTCAAGTATCATTTCCTTAGACCATGAGATTGTGCAACTCCCGGATACCGTAGGAGTGCTTTGGGTGTGCCAAACGTCACAACGTAACTGGGTGACTATAAAGGTGCACTACGGGTATCTCCGAAAGTGTCTGTTGGGTTGGCACGAATCGAGACTGGGATTTGTCACTCCGTGTGACGGAGAGGTATCTCTGGGCCCACTCGGTAGGACATCATCATAATGTGCACAATGTGATCAAGGAGTTGATCACGGGATGATGTGTTACGGAACGAGTAAAGAGACTTGCCGGTAACGAGATTGAACAAGGTATCGGGATACCGACGATCGAATCTCGGGCAAGTATCGTATCGATAGACAAAGGGAATTGTATACGTGATTGATTAAGTCCTTGACATCATGGTTCATCCGATGAGATCATCGTGGAACATGTGGGAGCCAACATGGGTATCCAGATCCCGCTGTTGGTTATTGACCGGAGAATGTCTCGGTCATGTCTGCATGTCTCCCGAACCCGTAGGGTCTACACACTTAAGGTTCGATGACGCTAGGGTTATAAAGGAAGCTTGTATGTGGTTACCGAATGTTTTTCGGAGTCCCGGATGAGATCCCGGACGTCACGAGGAGTTCCGGAATGGTCCGGAGGTAAAGATTTATATATGGGAAGTCCTGTTTTGGTCACCGGACAAGTTTCGGGGTCACCGGTATTGTACCGGGACCACCCGAAGGGTCCCGGGGGTCCACCGGGTGGGGCCACCTGCCCCGGGGGGCCACATGGGCTGTAGGGGTGTGAACCTTGGCCTATATGGGCCAAGGGCACCAGCCCCAAGAGGCCCATGCGCCAAGGGATAAGGAAAGGAAGAGTCCTAAAAGGGGAAGGCACCTCCGAGGTGCCTTGGGGAGGAGGGACTCCTCCTAGCCGCACCCTTCCTTGGAGGAAGGGCCAAGGCTGCGCCTCCCTCCCTCTCCCTTGCCCCTATATATATGTGGGGGGTGGGAGGGCAGCCATACCAATGTTTTGGTGCAGCCCTCTCCCCTCTCCCAAGTACTTCTCCTCTCCCGTGGTGCTTGGCGAAGCCCTGCAGGATTGCCATGCTCCTCCATCACCACCACGCCGTTGTGCTACTGCTGGATGGAGTATTCCTCAACCTCTCCCTCTCTCCTTGCTGGATCAAGGCGTGGGAGACATCGTCGGGCTGTACGTGTGTTGAACGCGGAGGTGTCGTCCGTTCGGCACTTGGTCATCGGTGATTTGGATCACGACGAGTACGACTCCATCAACCCCGTTCATTTGAACGCTTCCGCTTAGCGATCTACAAGGGTATGTAGATGCACTCTCCTTCCCCTCATTGCTGGTTTCTCCATAGATAGATCTTGGTGACACGTAGGAAAATTTTGAATTTCTGCTACGTTCCCCAACAACACTTCCAACACACATCGTCACCTCGCACTTAGCCAGTCTCCGTTCAGTCCGTAGCTTTTGCTTCAAGTCACCAATAATAGTAACTGAACCGGTATCCAATACCCAGGTGCTACTAGGAGTACTAGTGAGGTACACATTAATAACACGTATATACTTTGTTGAAGTTGCCAGCCTTCTTATCTACCATGCATTTGGGGTAATTCCGCTACCAGTGACCGTTCCCCATACAATAGAAGCACTTAGTCTCGGGTTTGGGTTCAACCTTGGGTTCCTTCACTGGAGCGGCAACTGGTTTGCCATCCATGAAGTTTCCCTTCTAGCCCTTGCCCTTCTTGAAACCAGTGGTCTTGTTAAACCATCAACACTTGATGCTCCTTCTTGATTTCTACCTTTTGCGGTCTTAAGCACCACGAACAGCTCCGGGATCAACTCCATCCCTTGCATGTAATAGTTCATCACGAAGATCTAGTAGCTTAGTGATAGTGGCTAGAGAACTCTATCAATCACTATCTTATCTGGAAGTTTAACTCCCACTTGATTTAAGTGATTGTAGCACCCAGACATTCTGAGCACATGCTCACTAGCTGAGTTATTCTCCTCCATCTTGTTGGCAAAAGAACTTGTCAGAGGTCTCACACCTCTCAATACGGGCATGAGCCTCAAATCCCAATTTCAGCTCTTGGAACATCTCATATGTTCTATGGCGTTCAAAACGTCATTGGAATCCCGATACTAAGCCGTAAAGTATGGTGCACTAAACTATCAAGTAGT